>NW_020861802.1:0-20630 GCF_003713205.1 Coffea eugenioides
TTTCTGTTAGCTTCAAAACGGTGTATATTGTACATCCATCTGATAATCGTAGTGCCGGTTGTGGCCAATACGCTTAATGACGGCAAAACTGTTTTTAGGTCTTAGAGCTTAACTTTCATTTCCAGACTTTCCTTAGCTTACTTTAGTACTTATACGTGCTAATGAAGCCTTATTTTCGGTAGTATGTGGAAATTGGTTTATAACTTGTAATTGAGTCTTATTGTGCCTATTTGAATATTTTAGGGCGTGACGGTGATTAAAGACGCTCGTGGGGCGGAAGTTTATGAAATTTCACTTGCTTACTTGGTGAGTGTACTGTACTACTCACTTGTTTGTTACTATGTGGCTTTGTTACACTTGAAATCGATGATTTGATGGCTTAATTGCATTGTTGACCTTGATTGAGGTGAGGGGGTACTTGATCACTCTCACCCTTTTATCTTATATGACTGTTTACTGTATAATTGAGTGACACATGTAAATACTTGATTGGTGTCGTTTGGACGAGTTTCCAACGGCCATTACAGTTACTGCTGAACTCAACCCCATTGGTAGTCAATTGAATCGAACCGGCGAGGGTTTGGTCGTGAAAATTGACGAGCCATGGGGACTGTTATAGGGAATCGTGTAGTATGAGACTTTCGATTCCGGTATACTCGAGTATTACCAAATTTATACTGTATGGAGTTCGGACCCGGTAGGGGTATGTTGGGTGGAAGGAATGGAAGTAAAGTGGAGCCTACGGTTGGTCCCCTTGTAAACATTGACGGAGGGTCAATGAAGTCCGATCAAGTACACAAGCGAGGAAAGGGGCTCTTGAGAGCCATCTGTATCCTTTTACCATTCTATTGATGTGTACTCTTGGCTTACTTTTATTAATTGAATTGGAATGAAGTGCTCTCTGCCTATATGAACTTCGTTGCCTGAGTGGTAGTATCTCACTGGGCGTAAGCTCACTCTATTCCTTTTGTTTTCCTTACAGGAATTTGAAA
Organism: Coffea eugenioides; assembly: GCF_003713205.1. Taxonomy (NCBI): domain Eukaryota; kingdom Viridiplantae; phylum Streptophyta; class Magnoliopsida; order Gentianales; family Rubiaceae; genus Coffea; species Coffea eugenioides. The sequence goes on from NW_020861802.1 coordinate 993, forward strand.
CTTTTGGGAAGACTATGAATGTTGCTTGCTGAGTTGAGCTTATGTGAATGTATTTTGAATAGCTCCCTTTTAGGCAAAACCCTAAGTGTATTTTGGAACCAACCAATTCGTTGAGTTGTATTTTGCAAACCGTACTTGTATAAACTTGTTGGACAACTTGTGTATGCTATTCTGACGTGCCAGTTACTATTCATGTTCGGCTTCGATTTTTTTATTTTATTTTATTTTGTTTTGTGATTTTGACTTATTTAAGCGCGCTTGTACGTTCCGAAACGTTTTAGATCGCATTGCACCATCCCGTTAGTCCTGGCGAGAGTTGGGCAGGCAGCTCGCTAACGCCTCTAGTTCGCCTTAGGGGGAGGTAGGGCTGTCACAGAAGTACTAATGCAAAATTTCCCTAGCAATACGTTTGAGTATATTAGCAAAGATAAGTGCTTGGACTTCTCTCAGCAAGGTGCAATGGAAGATTTCATCAATGATTTGACACCAAATGAACTTCCTCCTCATTGACTACCATTGAAATCAAATTGCCCTATCATTCTGCTAAGAAACATCGACCCTCTAGAAGGTTATATTTTGGTGTATTGCCTTAAATGTCCATTAAAGGCCTCAAAATGCTTGAGAGGATGGAGGTTTTATGAGGTGTCATTAAAGTAAACTTTAATGCTTGAGCAATCAGTTTCAGCCATTTCTAATTTTTTACTAGTAAAGTATTCCATTAATAGGTGCTTCCAAATTGTTAAATCCAAATAACCCATGTAACATGAGAACAATTGATTTAGTTTTCCCAAATCATTCTTTTAATTCTTCCGTTTCATCAATTGTATTAGAAAATTGCATCTATAATAATGTCCATGCACAACCATAATCAAATCAATTCATTACAGTGTGATGAATACTTATTTCTACTTCGTCACACACTAATCCATTTTCCTTCTTCATTCTTTATGTAATATTACTTCTACTTCAATTGATTTAACTTATGTAATGGAGTCAAATTAATTAAATAGAGCATTATTAATTCAGTTATGATGATTATGATATATTTACATTTTAAGTGTTGGGTATTCTTTAATAATTACTTAATTATTTTTTGAAAATAACAATGTATTAATTTTGAGAGCCAAAAAATATTTATATTTTCACGAATTAATAATATTATTTTCCAAAAATTTCATAGAAAGTTAATAAATTATTTTCCAAAAATATTGCAATTAGTTTTTAGAAAATAAATAAATTTATTTATGGAATATGTATTGTGAATTATTAAAATAAATGCGTGATTTGACTGTGAGTCCATGTTATTATACTCTATAAATTGTAATCTACAGCGAATGATGGTGTAATAAAAGCAATGATAATAAAGTGATGACGTGACATATGAATTACACTCTAATAAGTGTAATAATGTAATCCATTGTGGATGTCCTTAAGAGGTAAATGTTAGGCCTTGTTTGGACTTTGAAAAAGTGCTACGTTTTCCTTAAACACAATTTTCAATCATCTTTCTACCTCACATATATCAAATTGCTTTTCTACAAAAAGATTCAGAAAAATGCAATCCAAACAAGGCATTAGTTTACTGATGGCAAGGTATTTTTGTAATGAAGTGTTGACTTTGAGGGACCCTTTTGTAGTTTGGCCAAATTTGAGGGTTGACTCGTTATTTGGCTAAATTTGAGGGGAGGTAAATGTAGTTAACCTTTTAAAGAAATAGGGGATTTTTAGAAACAAAAAAATAGAATGGAGATGACGCAGGAAAGAATCGGTAGGATGAATGAGCTTTAACTAGATAACGGCAGCATTCGCATTATAACAAAGATAGCTGAGGAAATAAAATCTCATTGTTACTTGCTTAACCCCAACCCATTGTTGTTAAACTCGGACCGGATCAGCCAGTTCAACAATTGAATCGCAAACCAGCCATTCATCTGGTCCGAGTTCTTTCTACAAACCCTTCTGTTTAATACTCGGTCAAAAATCGGGTTCAACCGTGAACTGTCAAAATTTGTAAGAATTACAGGTGGGCAAAAAAACTGGTCAACTCGAAAATTCGAGCAATCCTATTCGTCTTGCACCGAAAATTAGGAATTTTCGATTTTTATCAGTGGAGTATATGAGGGTCGAGTACCCTTAAAATTCGAATATGAATTCGGGTCATAAAATTAAAAACCCGCAGTAACTCAACCTGGGGTATATTTTACAAATATTAGAAAATATAAGGACAATTTTATAATTTCCTTAAGTTACTAACCCTAAAACCTAAATCAATCGACATTCTCTGTTTGGTTGGATGGAAAACATTTTCTTGACAACGTTTTCCAAATTTTTCACTATTTGGACATAATCTAATTTGGAAAAATAATTTCTGATGGAAAATAAGTTACACCAAAAGAAGGAAAATTGTGTTTGGATAGAATGTTATTTGAAATAATTACTGTAGCACTTTTTTGTGATGCGATGTATATGTAATAAAAAGGTAATTGAAAATATAAAAAGGTGGGTTGGAAAATATATTTATGATACAAGTAAAATATTATTTGAAAAAAATGGGGTATCCAAACAAACCTTTATCATTGTGAAGTTATTTTCCTTTCGTAAAATAGTATTCTTTTCACAACCTTCAACCGAAAACCATAGATAAAAGACCAATCCCTTCTTCGGCAGCGATAAAAGACGATCTCCAGCGACATCTCATCGGCAAACCAATCCCTTCTTCAGCAAACCATCTCCAGCGACATCTCATACCCGTTCCTGCAACAGCATCTCCAACAAGGGTGAAGACTCCTTAAGTACTTCCAGAGGTACGATGGTCTCTTATTAGTTTTCCTCCCTTTGAAAAATTGTCTAGAATTACTGGTATACATTCTTGAAGTTGGATTTGAATGAATTTTTGTGGGCTGCTTTTGTTTTAGTTTGTTCTTACCTGATTAGGGTTACATTTGATTTGATTGATGCTAATGAATTAATTTGGCTGCTGAGTTTTGGGGGTTTTATGATTCTTGGAATCTGATTATTAATCTTGGCACTTTTGTCTCTGCCCTCTTAACTTGCTCAGAATCCGGGTAGGGTAGGGTAGTGTTTTTCTTACAATCTGGTGAGACCATTTGTAAAAGTTTTAGTGAATTCATTGAGTTTGTGAAGCCACGTGCTGATTCTTGCCATAGCTGCTTGATTGAAAAGGGAATATAACCGTGGAAACAAAGAAGGCTTTGGATATAGTCCCAAATCAACGAATGTTTTGACATAGCAGCAAGCGAATCACCGAATGGCAATGGTGACTCTGTCGTAAAATGATCACTCAGGTTTGTCGTCTTGGCAAATACAGAAACCACAATTAAGTACTCTAATAAAGAAGATGCGGCCAGAAGTAAAACCGGACTTACACAAGACATAGTCCATATACATCATGGGGAACTGGGGACAAAATCACCAAAACAGAAAAAGGTACTTGCTGGGTATATCTTGGGTTGTTAAGCAATGCTAGCTTCTATAAGGGCTGCACAAATCTTTTATTTATAGCAGTACTTATCAGTGTTTAATTTCAGATAGACTCATGAATTCCTTTGGTCCTTTCCTCGAGCAAAGAATATATTGATGGAGTTCTTGTTGGTTGGCAAATTTCAAAGTCTTCATTCACCGTCAAGGCTAGGCTTCGCAGTTCTCTAAAACGTCTAGATGATTTGGAAATGTTGCAGCACCTTTCCCTGTTTCTGATGATATCTCTATCTGTCCTAAATCATTTAATCTTATCATTTATCACATGAATCCTGCTTGCTTCATCACTTGACTTTATTTCCAAGTGCCAAGTTCCAACTTCTAGAATATCAAGAAAAAACCTTATTCTGATCCCATTTTGGCATTTTCAAGTTAAAAATTTTTGTTTATGTCCCTAATTTTAGAAGCATGTAAATCTAAAGGCACTTTGTTTAGACATTGAAAATAATAAGTCTAGAACTTTTAGACCAGGACAAACAATGAGAGAGAGAGCACTTGATATTCCAGTGACATCAGGAAACACTGGCTTTCAGATTTTTTTCACATTGTGGAAAACTGGGACAGAGCCAGGTTCTAATTTCTATCCGCGGGGCTTTCATGCCCAAATGGATTTATCTTCATAGATAGTTGCTGTGGCGACCCCACTTCCCCCTGAGGCGAACCAAAGGGTTGGCGGGCCGTCTGCCCAGCTCTCGCCAGGACTCACGCACGCACACTAACCCAAATCCTATCGAAGAATAGCCTAACTATTACAATGTCGCTTCCTTTCAAAATAAGTCAACATCTACCACATTAACTTCAGAGACAACAAGGAACTTAAAATCGCCAATCTATGGCCCTTAGACATCACACGCTCTAGAACCAAGGAATAAAGTCGTTCGTATCTAGTTACATCAATCCATAATTCACAAACACAAATATATTATCCAACCTCTGAAATAGGGTTTACACATTTTCCAGCTTCAAGCGGCAATCCAAAAACAAAAGTACAGAATTCAAGTTAAAACACAATACAAGCCTACACAATAGCCATAATATTCGTTACATCCCATACGAGAAGAAAAGAAACATGAATAAGTCTCAGCGCTTTCAGTCTCCAGAACCTGTTAAGGAAAACAAATACGTGGGGTGAGCTAAAGCTCAGTGGTGCCCCAAAACATGCAATCACATAAATCAAACAGCGGTTAATAATTTAAATCAAATTGAAACAGTTAGGAAAGCGTGTAACAGCACAAGGTAGGATACAAGGGCTCTCAGGAGCCATTTTCCACGTTTGATCAGATACCATCGTAGTTGACCCTCCGTCAACTTTCCCTACTTAATTTCCATGTAGATACACTTATTTTAAACCTAACCCGTCACCGTTCATACCTCTGCTTTGGGCCCAAACTTCATCTACCGACGCAGTATACTCGAAATATACCCGTAATAAAATTTTGTCGAAGGATTCACCTATCGACTTTATTGTAGATCGATTCAGATGTCGAGGGATTCACCCAACGACTCACTACATTTAGATTCAAGGTTTTTGTAGATCGATTCAGATGTCGAGGGATTCACCCAACGACTCACTACATTTAGATTCACGGATTCATTAGAGAATGTTTCACACATGTCACCACTCGAACGGCTAGTGCGATAAAGTACACACTGCTCACTTCGATGGATCAAAAATCATTCATTGCATTTTGACAATTATCACATAGCGAATTGATAAAGCGCTTAACCACATAACATAGAACAAGCAGGGACACTCACCAAGAGTGAAGTTCAGATATTGGATTGAGGATCGAATTCCGCGTCCTCGTAAAATCCTAGAATATCAGAATTTAAGCCATAAGTCTTCTATTGGAACTTTTGGCTTGCACATGTAGAGTTTTCTAGCATGTTGCTAGTTTACTTTTTCTCAAAATATTTTACTTGGAATCGAGCTTGTGAGAACCGTACAATATTTCTTATAATATTCCTGGAATACTTTTCCTCGAAGAAAATACTATTATTATTTTCTTAAAATAAGTCGGCAAGATATTTAATATCAAGGCTAGAAGTATACCTTGAGAAAAAGTTCCTTTGAGTGGCGGTGCTTGCAAAATCTTTGCTAAGGCTTTAGGGTAAGGTCTATTGAAAAATGTTGCTAGAATAAGGTTTTTCTTTTCTTCTTGCCAAGCAGGTTGCTACGTTTAAAACCAAAATGATCGAGTTTCACCTTTTAAATTTTCCTTAGTTCCGACTAGCCTTAAACGATTTATAACGAAGGAAGGAATTTGGAACAAAACTAAGGTTTTGAGTCTGGGAGAATCTTTTCCCCAAATTGATAAGGCTAGTTTAACTTAAGGGATAAAAGTCATGTTGCCAAGTTTCTAAGGCAAAAATAGTAGACGCTATGTTTAGCAATATGATGCTAAATCTGTACCGTTCGAGACTTAAAGCAAAATATTTTTCATTTACTTAGTCAAGCGTTTACTTGGAGTCACAAGGTCGGTACAACTTCTCACATTTTCGATTCCAATCCAAAATCACGTTTTCTCAATATTGCACAATTAGAATTTAAACAGTAATAACACTAGGGCTCGTCAATTCTTAGCCCTGTGTTCCAACAAATTTATATCTAAGCATAAGCAGGAAAATTTACCAAGGCTTCGTCAATACTTAGCACTTGATAATCAGTACTTATATCAACTCACAGTTTCACAAAATAGTAGCACAGATTTCCAAACAAATTTCAGCAATTCAGTTATCCATGCAGGATGGGAATTCATAGAGCCCACCGTCAACAATTTCCAATAAATCAACCATCAATTCAAAAGTGGGAATTCGTAGAGCCCACAGTCAACAATTTCGACACATTATGCTCCAATGAAAATAATGTCGACCATTAGCTTTGCGAACCTTGGAATACGAGTAGAAATTGTTTCACTAGCCAGGCTTAAGCATACGTTTAGCAAGTACCTTCTTACCCTCTAATCCTTTGAAAATTTCAGGAACACCCTAGGGTCAAACCACAATTCAGTCAAGAGTTTGAACCACTAGTAATATAAGGTCCCAATCCGAATTCAAGTGGAGATTTAAAATGAAACAGGTCATTCATGCCAAACAGTTTACTTTGAAAATTCACCGACAGTAGTACACATGGAGTAAAAATACGAAATTTCTACAGGGCGAAGATCTATGATTCTAGTTTCAAATGCCGCTGACGGCGCCTTAAACGGATTTTCCTACCCCAAGATATAACCGTTTTATCGAGACTGGTCAGGGACTTCCGAAAATCTGGAGTTTCATTTTTCACTTATGAAAAACTCCTTTTTCTTTTCTTTTCACACCAAAAGTTTTTATTCAAACCATCGTACATTTCTTATAGGGCTCCAAAACAACATATTTCAAGCATCATTTTTCAAGAAAAATTTCCAAGAACCAAGCAAATTTTCAACTCAATTCTCGGCTGTCTCAACGAAAATTCCAGCAATTGTATACTAGCGTTTTTGGTTTCAGCTTTACATGTACTAATTGGTTCATTGCTGAACAAATTGTATATCTTAAAATTTGTATCTCTTATGAAATTCTGAGCCACCATAATCCAAGGAAATAAAATAAATTTCCAGAAACAAATTGAATTTTTCCAACGATATTGAAATTCTGGTTCATACCCCTTCGGCTATCACCCAAAATTTCCAGCAACCAATCTACTTTAGTTCGAATTTTTCCCTTGGTTTAATTATGGTGTTAGTTACTCAAATTCAGTATTTAAACACATAGCAAGATAATGAACATTTCCAGCTTAAGAGTTGAATTTAAACCATGGTTACAAACCCCAAAATTTCCAGGTTTAAACCTCACGGCTTCTCTCAAGATTTCCAGAAATAACAATGGTTCTAAAACAGAATTTTCTTTGGTTAAAGCAGAATTTTTTGGTACTCTATTAGGACATGTAAACACGTAGCTAGCTAGTAGAGGTTTTCAAATCAAATCCAGGTTCAAGCTACTATTATACTCAACTAACACAAATCCAGAAATTTTACCAACTATTCTCGAATGATCATTCATGAACCAATTTTTCGGCTTTCCTTTTATTTTCCAAGTAATCCAGGCTAATTAAATTCATGCATGACTCTAATCATAATAATCATCCGAGATTCGATTAGTTAATCACCCATGCATGCTCAATTCATTTCCGGAAAACACATTAGAGCTGCACTTCCAATCATCTTCTCGGCTAAGACATTTTCCTCCTAAAACAGAAGTTTCTTAAGCTTTACCATTATCATCCGAAAGCACAATCAACATGCATGGTCTTAATCATCCAGTTTTTATTCAGCTAAGTACACTTAGGTGCTCAGATTGTCACTGGAAAAACAAAAGTGAAGCCGCATTTCCAATCAGCTTCTCAGCCGAAACATTTACTTCCAAAACAGATTTCCTAAGACTTTGATTTCATTAATCGGCTGTCTAAACCATGCATGCATGTCCCTAATGGTTTCAATCTACCTCTGATAACTCCTAAAATGATCCAGAAATTTACCTCACAACTAGTCAAGCTTTCACACGAAATTCTGGAAAATGTTTTCCTCCTCTCGGCTCACAAGCACGCGACAGGGTAGTGGTCCTGGTTCAGTGGGTTGCGGCTGGAATTGGCGAGGTGCAGAGTGGTTAAGGTTGCAGTTGTGATGTTGGTCTGAAGTTATCGAAGGTGGTGATGGTTCTCTGGTTTCTCCCTCAGCTTACGGACAAGACAAAAGGAAAATGCAACTCGCGGACAGCACCGGAAATCTTCCTCCTTCAGCTCCTCTTTGTCGATAATAACTAAGCAGAAGAGGGATGTGTTTTGTGGCTAGAATTTGGTAGAGTGTGAAGATGGTTTTACGTATGGAATTGGAGAGTTTCTGATTGGTTAAGTGGGCGGCAATGGAAGGCTGAACAAGGGAATGTTTGGCCGAGCATTGTGAGGTTGTGGTATAGTGGAGGTTTTGTGAAATTGTGGAGGGCATTTTGGTCCATTCACTTTGCCCCCTAACCTCTTCTCAATCCTCAATTCTATCTTAAATCCAATACTTATCACCAATTGAAATTTGAAAGCCTAATTCTACACTAATATACCGAAACCGTTTTATCGAATATAATCGGTTACGAATTAATATTAAGGTTCCTAACATTTGTACTTTATTAACTTATTAAAATCAAGTTTGACCTTGTTATAAAAATCTAACATTTAACGTTAGTACTAATAGGAATTTATTTTGAGGAAATTAAGGTTATCGATTGGTTGTCCTTTAAATTGTTTGAGTCAAGGAAATTAAGATCCTAATTTTTTATATGTTAGTACGAAGAATTAATTCTTAACTCTAAGATATTAATTTAGTATAGTAAAACTAAGAAATTCATAGTCTAGGGAGATTATATCATTCTTCATTTATAACGTGCGTTTAACTACTTATTTGAAAACAAGAAAACATATATAACTCAAGAATTATTAACTTAGTGTAGCAAAGCTAAGTGCTTTAATAGTTAGCACCGTTATGTTATTTTGCACACAAAAATTATTTTTATATACTTGTTTACAACAAATGAACTAACGTGGTAGATTAGAATAAGAATTACGAAGGAATTATGCACTAGTATATAAAAGTGAGTGAAAGTAATACTAGAAAAGATTTAAAGAATACGAAGGCTAAATAAAAGTGAAGTCGAAGTAAGCATTGGTATTTCTGCAAAATTCAAGGTTCTCACATCCTCCCCTCCTTACAAGAATTTTGCCCTCAAAATTCATTCTTTCTAAGGAAATAAATTGGGGTGCTTCCTTCGCATTTCCTCTTCTAATTCCCAGGTTGCTTCCTCAAGTCCATGATTTCTCCAAAGAATCTTCACCAGAGGAATTTTCTTGTTCCTTAGCTCCTTCACTTCTCTTTCCAAAATCTTGACTGGTCCTTCTTCATAGCTTAACGTCTCATCCACCTCAATTCCTTCTAGTTGCAGCACATGGCTTGGGTCAGGGTAATATTTCCTAAGCATGGATACATGAAATACATCGTGAATCCTAGCCATGCTTGCAGGCAATTTCAGCTGGTATGCTACATTCCCAACTTTCCTCAAAATTTCAAAAGGTCCGATATACCTTGGCTTCAGTTTCTTACCTTTCTTAGATACTACTCCGCTCTTCAAGGGTTTAACTCTTAGGAAAACCTTGTCCCCTATTTCAAACTCCAAATCTTTCCTCCTTGTGTCGGCGTAGCTCTTTTGTCTACTTTGGGCAATTTGAAGCCTTTCTCTAATTAGTTTCACCTTCTCCTGGGCTTCTTCTATCCAAGGTATGGCTGTAGGGTCTATAATCTTCTTTTCTCCAACTTCATCCCAATGAATCGGAGATCGACACCTTCTCCCGTACAAAGCTTCATAAGGTGCCATTTGAATCGAAGCCTGATAGCTATTATTATATGCAAATTCTACCAAGGTCATATATTTACTCCATTTACCTCCAAAATCCAATATACACGATCTCAGTAGGTCCTCCAAGGTTTGGATTGTCCTTTCCGATTGCCCGTCGGTTTGGGGATGGTACGCAGTACTAAATTTCAACTTGGTCCCCAAAGACTCTTGGAATTTCTGCCAAAAACGCGAGACAAACCTTGGATCTCGGTCGGACACGATACTCACTGGAATACCATGTAGCCTTAGGATCTCTTCTGTGTACAACTTGACCAATTTCTCCAATGAAAAACTCATGCTCACAGGTAGGAAATGTGCAGACTTAGTGAGCCGATCGACTATTACCCAAATTGCGTCAAACCCTTTTTGACTTTTTGGCAATCCCGTGACAAAATCCATTGTGATATGTTCCCATTTCCATTCAGGGATTTCTAACGGTTGCAACAAACCAGAGGGCTTCTGATGCTCTGCTTTTACTTGTTGACAAGTTAAACATTTCTGTACATACTCTGCCACATCCTTTTTCAAACCTTCCCACCAATATAAACTCTTCACATCATGATACATCTTGGTCACTCCTGGATGTATAGTATACTTTGATCGATGTGATTCTTCCAAAATTTCTTTTCTGATCTCTTCATCTGCCGGAATCACAATACGATCTCGGAACCTCAATACACCTTCAGATCCCAATTTAAAATCTAGGATTTCCCCTTTTTGCACTTTTTCCAAATTCTTCTGAATCACAGGGTCCGATTTCTGAGCCTCCTTAATATGCTCTATTAATGGTGATTTCAGAGATAGATTCCCAAATAATATCTTCGATTTCTCCAAGCGAGGATTCCAACTACTTATTTCTTCTAGCATGTCCCATTCTTTAACCATCAACCCCGCTATTTGGGCCTTTCTACTTAAAGCATCAGCTACCACATTTGCCTTGCCTGGATGGTAGTTGATCGAACAATCATAATCTTCCAAAAATTCTACCCATCGCCTTTGTCTCAAGTTCAGTTCCTTTTGGGAGAACAAATACTTGAGGCTCTTATGATCTGTAAAAACCTCAAAAGTCACGCCATACAAGTAGTGTCTCCATTTCTTTAGGGCGAAAATCACCGCTGCTAACTCTAGGTCATGAGTTGGGTAGTTCTGTTCATGAGGCTTCAATCTCCTGGAAGCATAAGCAATTACTTTACCCTTTTGCATTAAAACACATCCGAGACCTTCTCCTGAGGCATCGGAGTACACGGCATAACCTTCGACTCCGTCAGGTAACACCAAAACAGGAGCGGATGTTAAACGTCTCTTTAACTCCTGAAAACTTGACTCGCATTTTGGAGTCCAGATAAACTTATTTCCTTTCTTGGTTAACTCGGTCATAGGTCCTGAAATCTTCGAAAAATCCTTGATAAATCGCCTATAATAACCTGCTAAACCCAAGAAACTTCTGATTTCAGTTGGAGTTTCTGGCCGCTTCCAATTCATAACGGCTTCAACTTTTGCCGGATCCACGGCAATTCCATCTTTGGAAACCTTATGCCCTAAAAAGGAAATCTCTTCTAACCAAAACTCGCACTTGCTGAATTTTGCATACAACTTATGTTCTCTTAGTATCTGCAATACTATCTCCAAGTGCTTAACGTGTTCCTCCTGAGTCTTGGAGTATATCAAAATATCATCTATGAAAACTACTACAAATTGGTCCAGGTATTTCTTAAAAATTCTTTGCATCAAATCCATAAATGCAGCTGGTGCATTAGTTAAACCAAAAGGCATGACTGCGAACTCAAAATGTCCATATCTTGTACTAAAAGCAGTCTTGGGTATGTCTTCCTTCTTAATCTTCAGCTGGTAATACCCTTGCCTTAAATCCAACTTAGAGAAGACCACTGATCCTTGCAGTTGGTCGAACAAACTATCAATCAACGGTAGAGGGTATTTATTCTTAATAGTAACCTCATTTAACCCTCGGTAATCGATACATAGCCTCAAACTCCCGTCCTTTTTCTTAACAAATAGAACGGGTGCTCCCCACGGTGAGTCACTTTCCTTCACGAAACCTTTCTCCAACAGGTCTTGTAATTGGATTTTCAACTCTTTAAGCTCGGCAGGAGCCATTCGGTACGGAGTCTTAGAAATTGGAGCCGTTCCAGGCACCAAGTCGATCTTAAACTCTACCTCTCTCTCTGGTGGTAAAGTCATTAATTCTTCAGGAAAGACGTCCGGAAAATCCCGTACTACGGGTACATCCTCTAATTTTACTTGATCACGGGGAGTATTAATCAAGAAGGCTAGAAAACCTTGAGCTCCTTTAGATAACATTTTCCTTGCTCGTATTCCCGAGACCATAGCAGAAGATGCTAACCTACCTTTAACATCTAACCTCAGGGTTGCTTCTCCAGGTATACAAAATTCCACTATTTTTTCTCGGCAGTCAAGCTTAGCATGATGGTGACCTAGGAAATCCATTCCTATGATAACATCGTAACCTTTTATATCCAAACTGATCAGGTCCACTAACATTTTTCGCTCTCCAATCCAGAATTCGCAATTCCTATAGGTCAAGTTAGTGGTTACCTTCTTATTACCCATTGGTGTCCTAACTTCAAGATCATAGGGTAATCTAACGGGTTGCACATCTATTCCAGACATAAAAGATGGATTTACAAATGAATGCGTTGCACCAGGGTCAATTAACACTTTAGCTAATCTATGAAAAATTGGAAGTGTACCTTCCACAACTTCCGAGGAATCAGGTACGGGTTGATCATCTATAGCGTACACTCTGGCAGGAACTGTTGGCCTGCTCCCTCCAGAAGTGTTTGGTCTAGCTTTCTGAGGAGTCCCTTCCTGCACCTTTGGACATCCTGAGATTTGGTGCTCACTACTTCCACATCTCAAGCACCTTCCTTGCCTCTTCCAGCAACTATCCATAGAATGACCAGGTTTCTTGCAATAAGCACATGTCACTTGAGGAACTATTGCTCTACCCCCTTGCGGCCGATTCCTAGGTTGTCCTATTCCAATTGGCCCCCCTCTAGCTCCAATATTTCGTCCTCTTGCATTCCTGGCCCCGTTTCCTCTTGCTTGGGCGCCTCGGGGTGCTCCAGAACTATTCACTCCACTAGTTCCTCGGCCACTTCCGGCTCGGGTCCTCCATAAAATTTGGGAGGTCCAAATTTCAGAAATCTTTCCAGTGCCCGATCATCGGAGTCAACTGGGCCTCCTGGTTGATGCACTGGTTCAGTGGTTTGGCGATCAGTCAATCGCTCGAGAACTTCAGTAATACGGTCGATTGCGGTGGCCACCCGGTCTCCGGCCACACCTTCCTGCCCTTGGTCTTGATCGACCTCGGGTTCCCTATCACCACCCGCTTCCGGGTGTTGTCTAGTGGGTCTTCCCCGGCTCCTTCCTATTACTTGGCGATCCATATTCTAAATATGCCTATTACGGAAGGATAGGCCAATTAGGCAAAAGTATTATTTATTTATGATTATTACCATTCTTTTTGATAAATAAAATCAATATGGAAATAGAGAAAAGATAAATAAAACACTTAACATATAATTCCACAGAAAAGTCATACAAATAACAAGTTGGGACATTTCCAGAAGTAAGGCACATAGACTAGCAAAATACGTACAGATAATCCCTTATACAAAAATTAGGGATATTGTGCCTCAAAGGTAAGTCATCCACCTAGACAAAACTTGATGACATAACTAATGTCCCTTTCCTAGCCTTCTATGTCTAGTGTAACCAGGTAAGTCCTAATCTAACCCTGAGCAGGGCTATCCGGAGCAACGTCCTCCTCCGGATCCTCCTTCGGGTCCTCCTCTGGGTCCTCCTCCGGATCCTCCTCTATCCCTGCCTGCTCACCACCCTGAATAAAGCTAGTGGCCTCATCCATCATCATCGCAGCATCAGCCCTGATGCCTGCGCTCCTATCCCGCATCCTCTCTGCTAATCGAGTCGCCCTAGCCTTTTGCCGCTCTATCTCCAAGCGAGCAGCCTCCAGTAGATGATGCTCAGCAGTGAGCCTAACCTCTAAATCAGCTATGCGGTCAAACTGAGTATCCACCATTATACCCAGCTCCTCCACGTCCTGGATCAGGATGGAGTTAGCGTCCCTCAAGTGGTGGCGCTCATCGTCTAAGGATAACACTAGCTCATTGGGATACGCGTACATGGCTCGGCACTGGCACCTAGGGTGCCTGTCAGCAGGTGAGTAACGTATATGAGCTCCTCCACCTCGTGGCCTGTAGGAGATGGATCTAAGCGGCTCTGCATGTCCATTAGCCGCACTACCCCCGTTAGCATGTCCGTTTCCATTTTCCATACCTACAAAATGATCAAAACTTAAAGGTTAGAACTTAAATAGCTAATTGGATCGGATATCACTTAACGTATAACTAAGGTCTCCATTCTTATTTCTAGAGAGGATTAGGGTTTCTAACACATCTATTAAGTCTCTTGAATAGCTTTTCTAACCTAGGCTCTGATACCACCTGTGGCGACCCCACTTCCCCCTGAGGCGAACCAAAGGGTTGGCGGGCCGTCTGCCCAGCTCTCGCCAGGACTCACGCACGCACACTAACCCAAATCCTATCGAAGAGTAGCCTAACTATTACAATGTCGCTTCCTTTCAAAATAAGTCAACATCTACCACATTAACTTCAGAGACAACAAGGAACTTAAAATCGCCAATCTATGGCCCTTAGACATCACATGCTCTAGAACCAAGGAATAAGGTCGTTCGTATCTAGTTACATCAATCCATAATTCACAAACACAAATATATTATCCAACCTCCGAAATAGGGTTTACACATTTTCCAGCTTCAAGCGGCAATCCAAAAACAAAAGTACAGAATTCAAGTTAAAACACAATACAAGCCTACACAATAGCCATAATATTCGTTACATCCCATACGAGAAGAAAAGAAACATGAATAAGTCTCAGCGCTTTCAGTCTCCAGAACCTATTAAGGAAAACAAATACGTGGGGTGAGCTAAAGCTCAGTGGTGCCCCAAAACATGCAATCACATAAATCAAACAGCGGTTAATAATTTAAATCAAATTGAAACAGTTAGGAAAGCGTGTAACAGCACAAGGTAGGATACAAGGGCTCTCAGGAGCCATTTTCCACGTTTGATCAGATACCATCGTAGTTGACCCTCCGTCAACTTTCCCTACTTAATTTCCATGTAGATACACTTATTTTAAACCTAACCCGTCACCGTTCATACCTCTGCTTTGGGCCCAAACTTCATCTACCGACGCAGTATACTCGAGATATACCCGTAATAAAATTTTGTCGAAGGATTCACCTATCGACTTTATTGTAGATCGATTCAGATGTCGAGGGATTCACCCAACGACTCACTACATTTAGATTCAAGGTTTTTGTAGATCGATTCAGATGTCGAGGGATTCACCCAACGACTCACTACATTTAGATTCAAGGTTTTTGTAGATCGATTCAGATGTCGAGGGATTCACCCAACGACTCACTACATTTAGATTCACGGATTCATTAGAGAATGTTTCACACATGTCACCACTCGAACGGCTAGTGCGATAAAGTACACACTGCTCACTTCGATGGATCAAAAATCATTTATTGCATTTTGACAATTATCACATAGCGAATTGATAAAGCGCTTAACCACATAACATAGAACAAGCAGGGACACTCACCAAGAGTGAAGTTCAGATATTGGATTGAGGATCGAATTCCGCGTCCTCGTAAAATCCTAGAATATCAGAATTTAAGCCATAAGTCTTCTATTGGAACTTTTGGCTTGCACATGTAGAGTTTTCTAGCATGTTGCTAGTTTACTTTTTCTCAAAATATTTTACTTGGAATCGAGCTTGTGAGAACCGTACAATATTTCTTATAATATTCCTGGAATACTTTTCCTCGAAGAAAATACTATTATTATTTTCTTAAAATAAGTCGGCAAGATATTTAATATCAAGGCTAGAAGTATACCTTGAGAAAAAGTTCCTTTGAGTGGCGGTGCTTGCAAAATCTTTGCTAAGGCTTTAGGGTAAGGTCTATTGAAAAATGTTGCTAGAATAAGGTTTTTCTTTTCTTCTTGCCAAGCAGGTTGCTACGTTTAAAACCAAAATGATCGAGTTTCACCTTTTAAATTTTCCTTAGTTCCGACTAGCCTTAAACGATTTATAACGAAGGAAGGAATTTGGAACAAAACTAAGGTTTTGAGTCTGGGAGAATCTTTTCCCCAAATTGATAAGGCTAGTTTAACTTAAGGGATAAAAGTCATGTTGCCAAGTTTCTAAGGCAAAAATAGTAGACGCTATGTTTAGCAATATGATGCTAAATCTGTACCGTTCGAGACTTAAAGCAAAATATTTTTCATTTACTTAGTCAAGCGTTTACTTGGAGTCACAAGGTCGGTACAACTTCTCACATTTTCGATTCCAATCCAAAATCACGTTTTCTCAATATTGCACAATTAGAATTTAAACAGTAATAACACTAGGGCTCGTCAATTCTTAGCCCTGTGTTCCAACAAATTTATATCTAAGCATAAGCAGGAAAATTTACCAAGGCTTCGTCAATACTTAGCACTTGATAATCAGTACTTATATCAACTCACAGTTTCACAAAATAGTAGCACAGATTTCCAAACAAATTTCAGCAATTCAGTTATCCATGCAGGATGGGAATTCATAGAGCCCACCGTCAACAATTTCCAATAAATCAACCATCAATTCAAAAGTGGGAATTCGTAGAGCCCACCGTCAACAATTTCGACACATTATGCTCAAATGAAAATAATGTCGACCATTAGCTTTGCGAACCTTGGAATACGAGTAGAAATTGTTTCACTAGCCAGGCTTAAGCATACGTTTAGCAAGTACCTTCTTACCCTCTAATCCTTTGAAAATTTCAGGAACACCCTAGGGTCAAACCACAATTCAGTCAAGAGTTTGAACCACTAGTAATATAAGGTCCCAATCCGAATTCAAGTGGAGATTTAAAATGAAACAGGTCATTCATGCCAAACAGTTTACTTTGAAAATTCACCGACAGTAGTACACATGGAGTAAAAATACGAAATTTCTACAGGGCGAAGATCTATGATTCTAGTTTCAAATGCCGCTGACGGCGCCTTAAACGGATTTTCCTACCCCAAGATATAACCGTTTTATCGAGACTGGTCAGGGACTTCCGAAAATCTGGAGTTTCATTTTTCACTTATGAAAACTCCTTTTTCTTTTCTTTTCACACCAAAAGTTTTTATTCAAACCATCGTACATTTCTTATAGGGCTCCAAAACAACATATTTCAAGCATCATTTTTCAAGAAAAATTTCCAAGAACCAAGCAAATTTTCAACTCAATTCTCGGCTGTCTCAACGAAAATTCCAGCAATTGTATACTAGCGTTTTTGGTTTCAGCTTTACATGTACTAATTGGTTCATTGCTGAACAAATTGTATATCTTAAAATTTGTATCTCTTATGAAATTCTGAGCCATCATAATCCAAGGAAATAAAATAAATTTCCAGAAACAAATTGAATTTTTCCAACGATATTGAAATTCTGATTCATACCCCTTCGGCTATCACCCAAAATTTCCAGCAATCAATCTACTTTAGTTCGAATTTTTCCCTTGGTTTAATTATGGTGTTAGTTACTCAAATTCAGTATTTAAACACATAGCAAGATAATGAACAATTCCAGCTTAAGAGTTGAATTTAAACCATGGTTACAAACCCCAAAATTTCCAGGTTTAAACCTCACGGCTTCTCTCAAGATTTCCAGAAATAACAATGGTTCTAAAACAGAATTTTCTTTGGTTAAAGCAGAATTTTTGGTACTCTATTAGGACATGTAAACACGTAGCTAGCTAGTAGAGGTTTTCAAATCAAATCCAGGTTCAAGCTACTATTGTACTCAACTAACACAAATCCAGAAATTTTACCAACTATTCTCGAATGATCATTCATGAACCAAATTTTTCGGCTTTCCTTTTATTTTCCAAGTAATCCAGGCTAATTAAATTCATGCATGACTCTAATCATAATAATCATCCGAGATTCGATTAGTTAATCACCCATGCATGCTCAATTCATTTCCGGAAAACACATTAGAGCTGCACTTCCAATCATCTTCTCGGCTAAGACATTTTCCTCCTAAAACAGAAGTTTCTTAAGCTTTACCATTATCATCCGAAAGCACAATCAACATGCATGGTCTTAATCATCCAGTTTTTATTCAGCTAAGTACACTTAGGTGCTTAGATTGTCACTGGAAAAACAAAAGTGAAGCCGCATTTCCAATCAGCTTCTCAGCCGAAACATTTACTTCCAAAACAGATTTCCTAAGACTTTGATTTCATTAATCGGCTGTCTAAACCATGCATGCATGTCCCTAATGGTTTCAATCTACCTCTGATAACTCCTAAAATGATCCAGAAATTTACCTCACAACTAGTCAAGCTTTCACACGAAATTCTGGAAAATGTTTTCCTCCTCTCGGCTCACAAGCACGCGACAGGGTAGTGGTCCTGGTTCAGTGGGTTGCGGCTGGAATTGGCGAGGTGCAGAGTGGTTAAGGTTGCAGTTGTGATGTTGGTCTGAAGTTATCGAAGGTGGTGATGGTTCTCTGGTTTCTCCCTCAGCTTACGGACAAGACAAAAGGAAAATGCAACTCGCGGACAGCACCGGAAATCTTCCTCCTTCAGCTCCTCTTTGTCGATAATAACTAAGCAGAAGAGGGATGTGTTTTGTGGTCTGAGTTATAGAATGGGACTGACTGAGATGTGCCGTGGTTATGTATGTGTTTTGTGGCTAGAATTTGGTAGAGTGTGAAGATGGTTTTACGTATGGAATTGGAGAGTTTCTGATTGGTTAAGTGGGCGGCAATGGAAGGCTGAACAAGGGAATGTTTGGCCGAGCATTGTGAGGTTGTGGTATAGTGGAGGTTTTGTGAAATTGTGGAGGGCATTTTGGTCCATTCACTTTGCCCCCTAACCTCTTCTCAATCCTCAATTCCATCTTAAATCCAATACTTATCACCAATTGAAATTTGAAAGCCTAATTCTACACTAATATACCGAAACCGTTTTATCGAATATAATCGGTTACGAATTAATATTAAGGTTCCTAACATTTGTACTTTATTAACTTATTAAAATCAAGTTTGACCTTGTTATAAAAATCTAACATTTAACGTTAGTACTAATAGGAATTTATTTTGAGGAAATTAAGGTTATCGATTGGTTGTCCTTTAAATTGTTTGAGTCAAGGAAATTAAGATCCTAATTTTTTTTTTTATATGTTAGTACAAAGAATTAATTCTTAACTCTAAGATATTAATTTAGTATAGTAAAACTAAGAAATTCATAGTCTAGGGAGATTATATCATTCTTCATTTATAACGTGCGTTTAACTACTTATTTGAAAACAAGAAAACATATATAACTCAAGAATTATTAACTTAGTGTAGCAAAGCTAAGTGCTTTAATAGTTAGCACCGTTATGTTATTTTGCACACAAAAATTATTTTTATATACTTGTTTACAACAAATGAACTAACGTGGTAGATTAGAATAAGAATTACGAAGGAATTATGCACTAGTATATAAAAGTGAGTGAAAGTAATACTAGAAAAGATTTAAAGAATACGAAGGCTAAATAAAAGTGAAGTCGAAGTAAGCATTGGTATTTCTGCAAAATTCAAGGTTCTCACA
>NW_020861803.1:0-58934 GCF_003713205.1 Coffea eugenioides
AGTACACAATTAAGAAGTAAAACAAGTCGGTAAAAGGATACGGACGGCTCTCAAGAGCCCATTTTCACACTTACATTCTTGATCCAATCTCATTGACTCTCCGTCAACGTTTATGAGTACCAACCGTAGAACCCACTTCACTCCCATCCCTTCCACCAAACATACCCCAACCGGGCCCGCACTCCAATCAGTAGCTTTTGGTAATACTCGAGTTTACCGGAATCAAGAGTCTCATTACTACAAGATTCCCCAGTACAGTCCCCGTGGCATGTCAATTTTCACGACCAAGCCTCCGCCGGCTCGATTCAATTGACTACCAACGGGGTTGAGCTCAGTAGTACAGTAAGGCCGTTGGATACTCGTCCAAACGACACCAAATCAGTTTTTCATGAAGTGAATTCAATATCTCATATAGCAAGTGCAGTATATCAGTGAAGCGGTAAACAGTCATTAACGGTATCACAAGGGGTGAGGGCGGTCAAGTACACCCTCACCTCAATCAATTCCAATAGCCAAATAAGCCTTCAAGGCATCAAAATCACATATAGCAAAGCCACATTGTAACATTCAAGTGAGTAGTATACTCACCAATCAAGTAGGTGATGTTTCATGCACCGTCGTTAAAAGGACGTCGTGAACCCCCGTCACGTCCTAAAACATACAAACAAATACAATGAGACTCGATAACGAGTCATAAAACCATGTCAATCACAACCCCAATAGGGTTTCATATGCATATATAAGCATTATAGCAAACCAGAAAATCAGGAAATGTAACTAACTTGGCCCTAACAACAAAAACAGTTTTGTCCTCATTATGCGGTAATGGTACAAATTGCGCTACGCTTATCGGATGAGGGTACAAGACCCACCATCTCGAAGCTAAAAGACAGGGCTACAACAATGTAGAAGGCCACTCAGTCCAAATCCTAGCACAACTAGGTTAAATATGCAAAATACCAAACCAGAACCTTAATTGCAGGTTTACAAATTACACTATGCTGTAATTAGTCCAACTCAGTCTATACAAGTCCAAATTCATTGATTCCAAAGGCATATGGTAGCTAAGACATCAAGATACATTTCATCAGAAGACCTCAACAACCAAATCCAAAGCAATTCCAGTCAAAACAGCCAATTACAGGCGCAGTTCGGCCATCCTGAAGAACCCAGAACAACAACAGTAAAATTGACTTTTCTCACTCTACACAACTCCGATGAACCTGAAATTTTACAGGCACCTCAAACAATCAATACCTACAACTTTCATGTTTTAAGCCAAGGCCAATTCGGCCTCTAACCATGAGATACAAAATCGGACAGAATTGGGGATATAAAACCCTAACTTTCTCAAATTCCTTCCAAACCCAAAATTGCTTGCAATAACCAATCATGTACACCTACTATAGTCATTAACCATCATTTCCAACCATCATAGATAGCCACAACATCATGATCACATTAAACCAGAAAATTCATCAATAAATGGAAAACTTCACCAATTCATCTCAAACCAAGAAATAAACCACAAAATCATCACTTTAGCTACCATTAAGCACAACTTAAGCTTCATTAAGTGTAGGAGGAAGTTCAAACACCACTTACCTAGAACACAAGAGAGGGAGAGTTGTAGGACACCTTAGCTTCCTTGGACACTTCCACAAAAACACTTACTAGCACCAAATGGAGGGATTTTATGGAGTAGAAACAAATTTAAGCACTTGGTTTGGATGATTTGCACTAGATGGAGAGTTTTTCTTTGAAGAGTTTTTCTTTCTTCCTTGCTAGAGAGGGCCGGCTACAATGGTGAAGAAATGGTGATTTTTGTGGTAATTTTGAGATATTTAATCAATAGGTCAATTAAGTCAAAAAAATGAATAGTTGTCATCCACTCTTAAAGTGACACTTGTCACTTCATTTAAAGCATTTCTATCCTTTTGTTTCCTCTCACATCAATCACATCACATCCTCTACTTATCTCTTAACACCCGGTAAAGTTCAACCAGTATCCGAAACTTAACCTTATTGGCCGAATTTTTTCCGAACTTTTCGCACTAGTGGGTCCCACGTCCATTATATATTCTTAATTTTTCAAAAACTATCCAATACTAGAAAAATCATCTAAAAACTAGAATTACTCATAAAATCCACCAAGAAAATTTTCCTAAGCCAGAAAATACAGAAAACATGCAATTAAAGGGAAAAACCCTAGAAAAATTATTAGGGAAAATACGGGTTCTCACATATATAACATAACTGTATCAAACAAGCCACACAGTAGCAATCAATTAGATACAAATCCATGAAAATAGCGGGGTTATCCAAAAGTACTATAGACACACTAGGTCACAAGTACAAGAATAACTAACGAAAAGCTTTTCCCCTTTAGGGCTCCGTCCTTAATCTACGAGAACAACACCATTGATATCTTAATCAAGGTTGATCATGCTTAACAACACCCGAACAGACTGCGCGAGGTTCCATCGAATCACATTGCTAGTTCGCCCATGTGACGACCCCACCTCCCCCTAAGGCGTACCAAAGGGTTCGGCGGACCGCCTGCCCAGCTCTCGCCAGGACTCACTCACTATCTCAATCGAGTCACGTACACACATCCATGAACCATAAATAACATTCCCAATTCAAGCTTATAATTTAAGAAATCGAAGTACAAAGTCTCAATACACCAAACTAGTTCAGAACGTATACAATCCAAGTACAACATGTTTCATTCGAGGAATAGCGCGAGTACAAGACCAAAAAGTCAAAAGTCAAACAAAAGGCTACGCTAGTCTTTTACAAGTCTCACGCATCACTCGTACCCCTGAAAGGAAAACAAATGGAGTGGAATGAGCTAAGAGCCCAGTGAGGTTCCAAATAGCAAATTGACCATTATTTATAAGTACGAGTTTTCGATATAGCAAAGTAACGAGCATAAAGTGTTCATAAAGTGTTCATAAATGTGAACAGTAGCACGTCAAGTAGCAATCTTAAAATGAGCGCATGTAGAAAATTTTTCAAAAGAAACAATAATCCAATAAACAATAATCATTCCAAAGTATAAGGATACGGATGACTCTCAGGAGTCAAATTCCCATTGCATTACCAGAAGCTTGATCCCGTAGTAGTTGACACTCCGTCAACTTTCAAGTAAGTAACCAATCCAGTAGAACACCACTTAAACGACTCTCCGTCCACCGTTCAACCCCCAGCTGGGCCCAAAATCCTCAAGAACACGGGTGGTAATACTCGAGTATACCGATTAGTCGAGGAGATATCACTCCACTCGACGATACAAGAGACCCAGGGTTCGTTACCCAATCGACCAAGCCCTTGCCGGCTCGACTAGAGTAACTCGCCACAGGGTTTCTGGAATTCCAGGAAGTGCGCGCATCATAAACAAGTATATCAAGTCAATTGCAACAATAAACAAGTATATCACGTAAGGGCAAGTGCGATAAAGTACACTCTTGCCCTTACAATTCACGTATATAACATGTAATCAGATTGGTCACGTATCAAGTTCAAGTATCAAGTTCAATTCGGTATTTGAAAGCACTCACCCAAAAGATATAGTGCTACTGGTCACTTTCAGGTTATACTCCGAGTTCGGAGTCCAAATCTGCGATAAAACTCAATTTGAGAACTTTGAAACATGACTAGAGTTCGAAACTTAGACGTTTCGTTCAATAAGAATCAAGAAATTGAAATTCACTTGGAGAATACTCGTGAGATACTCGCTCACTTTTTAAATGATAAAACTTTGTAACATTTATACTTGAAATGGTCATGCGAGTCGAAAGTACAAGGGAAAACGTACTTTGAGCAATCATTATTTCATTTCTCAAGGGTACAAGTTCGGCCAAATCCTTACTTATATACCTCGAACAAGAAGACTCAAGTACCCTAGATGGTTCAAGTACTATTCATATCAACTCGACCCAAGTCGCAAGTGTATTTATATAGTCCTCGAGCGTAAATTTGGGCAGCATGCCCTTTGTGTTTACCTAATTTTCCAGCCATTTAGGCTTCATTATTTTTCTTCAACAACAGCCCAACAACATACATATCAGCAATTTATGTCAAGAGCCGTTCCATAGGCTCACAATATCATAACAACAAGAACCGCATTAAGTACAAGTGCAGAAATTCAATGTGGCACAAGACAGATTTGACGTATACAAGCGGAAATAACTTGTCCGAGGCTACGCTTATCGGATTAAGGCGAAACCTATGCCGTTTCGAAGCTAAGACACAAAGCTACAACATTCATGAAGGTCACTTAGTCCATTTCCTAATGTAACTTAGTCAAAATCTCAGACTACTAAACCAGAAACCAATTCATCGGCTGTTTAAACGCATTATGCTGTAGCGGACCTAACTCAGTGTACACAAGTCCGAATCAGGTTTTCTTTGAGGCATTTTAAAGCTACTTCAGAACACTACAACTTTTATGTTTTGGCCCAGAGCTAAATCATAATGGATCCTGGTCAAAAATCGTGATAAACTGGACTGAACTGAAGAAACGGACTGCTGGGAAATTCTTAAAACAGTAGGGGTATTTTGGACTTTTCACGACCTCCGTTGCTCCGATTGAGCTGAAATTTTACAGGCACCTATAAAATGCCATTCTATACAACTTTTCTTCTTTGACCAAAGGCCAAATCGGCCTCTAACATATAGATACAATTTCGGACAGAATGCTTGGGAAATTTTCCAGAAATCTGGAATTTTTAGCTCTAAGTGTAATTTCCTCAAATTTCTGGTTCTAATCACCACTAAACAACCTTATATAACCTTAATTGCAACATTTACACATCATACATCACATTGAGCAGAAAATCAGAACCCCTAGTTCATCAAATAAATTGGGGAAAACCTCTAAATCATGCTAATCATCCATGATTCCACCACTATAATCAAACTACTAACTTAATTTAACAAAATCAAAAGCAAAACTTAGAGAGATGAGTTCTCTTACCTTGGTTAGAAGTCTCTAAAAGCAGCCCCAAGCTTTCCTTTTCCAAACTTTCACCACCAAACACTAATTAACCACTCAAAGACAAGATTAATCGGTTTCTTTTGTTTGATTTCTCACTTTGTTGGTGGATTGAAGAAGAAATGGAGAAGAGTTTTGTTTTTCCTCTCTTATTCTTACTCTCTCTCTCTCTCGGCTCTTGGCAGCAGAAAATGAAGAGAAATGAAGCTGATTTTTGTCTTATAAGGAGTAAGAAGGTTAGAGTTAATTAAGACCACAATTTGGCTAACACTTGGACAATTCTTAGCCACTAATTTTTCTCTTTCTTCCCCTTACTTATAAGCCACAAATTTCGGTCCCCTTAGCTGTAATATAAGAAGATATTTTGGCTCAAATATCAATAAGCTTGTGGTGCAAGAAAGTGGTGGTCCAGTGGTGCGTTCAAACGGTAGTGCGCGGGACCCGCCGGTTCACGCCGTTTTTCTTAAAAACTCACGTACTAGGGTTTTTACTTCCCATTCACTAACCTTATTTTACTGCTACTACTCACATATTATTTTTCACTTAAAAGTCACTTTTAATCTCCAAATTTAATCCTTACTCTGTACCGAAAATTCATCCGGCGAAAAATCGCGAAAACCCTAATTTTACTCCAAACTTGAAACCAAAGCGTAAAACCTTATTTTCTAGGTTTATTTACACTTATCATGGGATAATTGGATAGTAGGGCTTTAATAAATGATAATCTTCAAATAAAAAGAAATTTTTAAGAAAACGTGAGGAATTTTCCAATTCCAGTAATTAAAATTAGGGTTTCAATTAAAATATGAGAGATTTAGGAAAACCGGTTAGTCACAAGTAAACTAGGGTTTTTGGCTACAATATTAGGGTTTCTAGTCTTTTAAACCAAAATAAGGTTTTAAATCAACCCAAAGAAATACACTTTAATATTTTCTTCACAAACAACCTCCTAATATTCGGGATGTTACAATCTCCCCTCCTTAAAAGAATTTCGTCCTCGAAATTCATACATGCACTTCGAATAACATAGGGTATTTTCCTTATATATATCATCCAATTGTGCAATCTCACAGATTCACTGGAACTCAAGTGATAGCCTGTCAGGCAGATCAACAGATCAGGGTAAGTAACTAAACACAAGTAATAATCTAATCATATACCGGTTGGTTGAAAAATCGAATGAGACGGACGAGAGGGTAGAACATAATCGGGGCAATATCTTAAAATGACATCAAGGAAGCATAACCAAGGGAAGAAGAAAGAAATCGGTCTTTGGCGAGACTTTCTCGACATATACTACAACCTAATCATCCTCTATAGGAACCCTAGCCAAACTCTTACTCGATTCGTCCATGAAAACACTCCTGGGTGTTCAGGTACAAGAATCCACAATAAGGTAATTCACAACTCGAGCCGGCCGGTCCCAAGAGTAAATTACCCATATTAGAGATTCCTACCCAGCATACATATCTAAGGTCCCCAACAATAGACAATTGTTCCACACTTAACAAGTCAATCCCCACAGTCCAAGAACCTTCTCCCGGCACGAGCTCGATAGGAGCTCTGATACCATCTGTGACGACCCCACCTTTCCCTAAGGCGTACCAAAGGGTTCGGCAGACCGCCTGCCCAGCTCTCGCCAGGACTCACTCACTATCTCAATCGAGTCACGTACACACATCCATGAACCATAAATAACATTCCCAATTCAAGCTTATAATTTACATTAATAGAAATCGAAGTACAAAGTCTCAATACACCAAACTAGTTCAGAACGTATACAATCCAAGTACAACATGTTTCATTCGAGGAATAGCGCGAGTACAAGACCAAAAAGTCAAAAGTCAAACAAAAGGCTACGCTAGTCTTTTACAAGTCTCACGCATCACTCGTACCCCTGAAAGGAAAACAAATGGAGTGGAATGAGCTAAGAGCCCAGTGAGGTTCCAAATAGCAAATTGACCATTATTTATAAGTACGAGTTTTCGATATAGCAAAGTAACGAGCATAAAGTGTTCATAAAGTGTTCATAAATGTGAACAGTAGCACGTCAAGTAGCAATCTTAAAATGAGCGCATGTAGAAAATTTTTCAAAAGAAACAATAATCCAATAAACAATAATCATTCCAAAGTATAAGGATACGGATGACTCTCAGGAGTCAAATTCCCATTGCATTACCAGAAGCTTGATCCCGTAGTAGTTGACACTCCGTCAACTTTCAAGTAAGTAACCAATCCAGTAGAACACCACTTAAACGACTCTCCGTCCACCGTTCAACCCCCAGCTGGGCCCAAAATCCTCAAGAACACGGGTGGTAATACTCGAGTATACCGATTAGTCGAGGAGATATCACTCCACTCGACAATACAAGAGACCCAGGGTTCGTTACCCAATCGACCAAGCCCTTGCCGGCTCGACTAGAGTAACTCGCCACAGGGTTTCTGGAATTCCAGGAAGTGCGCGCATCATAAACAAGTATATCAAGTCAATTGCAACAATAAACAAGTATATCACGTAAGGGCAAGTGCGATAAAGTACACTCTTGCCCTTACAATTCACGTATATAACATGTAATCAGATTGGTCACGTATCAAGTTCAAGTATCAAGTTCAATTCGGTATTTGAAAGCACTCACCCAAAAGATATAGTGCTACTGGTCACTTTCAGGTTATACTCCGAGTTCGGAGTCCAAATCTGCGATAAAACTCAATTTGAGAACTTTGAAACATGACTAGAGTTCGAAACTTAGACGTTTCGTTCAATAAGAATCAAGAAATTGAAATTCACTTGGAGAATACTCGTGAGATACTCGCTCACTTTTTAAATGATAAAACTTTGTAACATTTATACTTGAAATGGTCATGCGAGTCGAAAGTACAAGGGAAAACGTACTTTGAGCAATCATTATTTCATTTCTCAAGGGTACAAGTTCGGCCAAATCCTTACTTATATACCTCGAACAAGAAGACTCAAGTACCCTAGATGGTTCAAGTACTATTCATATCAACTCGACCCAAGTCGCAAGTGTATTTATATAGTCCTCGAGCGTAAATTTGGGCAGCATGCCCTTTGTGTTTACCTAATTTTCCAGCCATTTAGGCTTCATTATTTTTCTTCAACAACAGCCCAACAACATACATATCAGCAATTTATGTCAAGAGCCGTTCCATAGGCTCACAATATCATAACAACAAGAACCGCATTAAGTACAAGTGCAGAAATTCAATGTGGCACAAGACAGATTTGACGTATACAAGCGGAAATAACTTGTCCGAGGCTACGCTTATCGGATTAAGGCGAAACCTATGCCGTTTCGAAGCTAAGACACAAAGCTACAACATTCATGAAGGTCACTTAGTCCATTTCCTAATGTAACTTAGTCAAAATCTCAGACTACTAAACCAGAAACCAATTCATCGGCTGTTTAAACGCATTATGCTGTAGCGGACCTAACTCAGTGTACACAAGTCCGAATCAGGTTTTCTTTGAGGCATTTTAAAGCTACTTCAGAACACTACAACTTTTATGTTTTGGCCCAGAGCTAAATCAGAATGGATCCTGATCAAAAATCGTGATAAACTGGACTGAACTGAAGAAACGGACTGCTGGGAAATTCTTAAAACAGCAAGGGTATTTTGGACTTTTCACGACCTCCGTTGCTCCGATTGAGCTGAAATTTTACAGGCACCTATAAAATGCCATTCTCTACAACTTTCCTTCTTTGACCAAAGGCCAAATCGGCCTCTAACATATAGATACAATTTCGGACAGAATGCTTGGGAAATTTTCCAGAAATCTGGAATTTTTAGCTCTAAGTGTAATTTCCTCAAATTTCTGGTTCTAATCACCACTAAACAACCTTATATAACCTTAATTGCAACATTTACACATCATACATCACATTGAGCAGAAAATCAGAACCCCTAGTTCATCAAATAAATTGGGGAAAACCTCTAAATCATGCTAATCATCCATGATTCCACCACTATAATCAAACTACTAACTTAATTTAACAAAATCAAAAGCAAAACTTAGAGAGATGAGTTCTCTTACCTTGGTTAGAAGTCTCTAAAAGCAGCCCCAAGCTTTCCTTTTCCAAACTTTCACCACCAAACACTAACTAACCACTCAAAGACAAGATTAATCGGTTTCTTTTGTTTGATTTCTCACTTTGTTGGTGGATTGAAGAAGAAATGGAGAAGAGTTTTGTTTTTCCTCTCTTATTCTTACTCTCTCTCTCTCTCGGCTCTTGGCAGCAGAAAATGAAGAGAAATGAAGCTGATTTTTGTCTTATAAGGAGTAAGAAGGTTAGAGTTAATTAAGACCACAATTTGGCTAACACTTGGACAATTCTTAGCCACTAATTTTTCTCTTTCTTCCCCTTACTTATAAGCCACAAATTTCGGTCCCCTTAGCTGTAATATAAGAAGATATTTTGGCTCAAATATCAATAAGCTTGTGGTGCAAGAAAGTGGTGGTCCAGTGGTGCGTTCAAACGGTAGTGCGCGGGACCCGCCGGTTCACGCCGTTTTTCTTAAAAACTCACGTACTAGGGTTTTTACTTCCCATTCACTAACCTTATTTTACTGCTACTACTCACATATTATTTTTCACTTAAAAGTCACTTTTAATCTCCAAATTTAATCCTTACTCTGTACCGAAAATTCATCCGGCGAAAAATCGCGAAAACCCTAATTTTACTCCAAACTTGAAACCAAAGCGTAAAACCTTATTTTCTAGGTTTATTTACACTTATCATGGGATAATTGGATAGTAGGGCTTTAATAAATGATAATCTTCAAATAAAAAGAAATTTTTAAGAAAACGTGAGGAATTTTCCAATTCCAGTAATTAAAATTAGGGTTTCAATTAAAATATGAGAGATTTAGGAAAACCGGTTAGTCACAAGTAAACTAGGGTTTTTGGCTACAATATTAGGGTTTCTAGTCTTTTAAACCAAAATAAGGTTTTAAATCAACCCAAAGAAATACACTTTAATATTTTCTTCACAAACAACCTCCTAATATTCGGGATGTTACAATCTCCCCTCCTTAAAAGAATTTCGTCCTCGAAATTCATACATGCACTTCGAATAACATAGGGTATTTTCCTTATATATATCATCCAATTGTGCCAAGTCTCACAGATTCACTGGAACTCAAGTGATAGCCTGTCAGGCAGATCAACAGATCAGGGTAAGTAACTAAACACAAGTAATAATCTAACCATATACCGGTTGGTTGAAAAATCGAATGAGACGGACGGGAGGGTAGAACATAATCGGGGCAATATCTTAAAATGACATCAAGGAAGCATAACCAAGGGAAGAAGAAAGAAATCGGTCTTTGGCGAGACTTTCTCGACATATACTACAACCTAATCATCCTCTATAGGAACCCTAGCCAAACTATTACTCGATTCGTCCATGAAAACACTCCTGGGTGTTCAGGTACAAGAATCCACAATAAGGTAATTCACAACTCGAGCCGGCCGGTCCCAAGAGTAAATTACCCATATTAGAGATTCCTACCCAGCATACATATCTAAGGTCCCCAACAATAGACAATTGTTCCACACTTAACAAGTCAATCCCCACAGTCCAAGAACCTTCTCCCGGCACGAGCTCGATAGGAGCTCTGATACCATCTGTGACGACCCCACCTCCCCCTAAGGCGTACCAAAGGGTTCGGCGGACCGCCTGCCCAGCTCTCGCCAGGACTCACTCACTATCTCAATCGAGTCACGTACACACATCCATGAACCATAAATAACATTCCCAATTCAAGCTTATAATTTACATTAATAGAAATCGAAGTACAAAGTCTCAATACACCAAACTAGTTCAGAACGTATACAATCCAAGTACAACATGTTTCATTCGAGGAATAGCGCGAGTACAAGACCAAAAAGTCAAAAGTCAAACAAAAGGCTACGCTAGTCTTTTACAAGTCTCACGCATCACTCGTACCCCTGAAAGGAAAACAAATGGAGTGGAATGAGCTAAGAGCCCAGTGAGGTTCCAAATAGCAAATTGACCATTATTTATAAGTACGAGTTTTCGATATAGCAAAGTAACGAGCATAAAGTGTTCATAAAGTGTTCATAAATGTGAACAGTAGCACGTCAAGTAGCAATCTTAAAATGAGCGCATGTAGAAAATTTTTCAAAAGAAACAATAATCCAATAAACAATAATCATTCCAAAGTATAAGGATACGGATGACTCTCAGGAGTCAAATTCCCATTGCATTACCAGAAGCTTGATCCCGTAGTAGTTGACACTCCGTCAACTTTCAAGTAAGTAACCAATCCAGTAGAACACCACTTAAACGACTCTCCGTCCACCGTTCAACCCCCAGCTGGGCCCAAAATCCTCAAGAACACGGGTGGTAATACTCGAGTATACCGATTAGTCAAGGAGATATCACTCCACTCGACAATACAAGAGACCCAGGGTTCGTTACCCAATCGACCAAGCCCTTGCCGGCTCGACTAGAGTAACTCGCCACAGGGTTTCTGGAATTCCAGGAAGTGCGCGCATCATAATCAAGTATATCAAGTCAATTGCAACAATAAACAAGTATATCACGTAAGGGCAAGTGCGATAAAGTACACTCTTGCCCTTACAATTCACGTATATAACATGTAATCAGATTGGTCACGTATCAAGTTCAAGTATCAAGTTCAATTCGGTATTTGAAAGCACTCACCCAAAAGATATAGTGCTACTGGTCACTTTCAGGTTATACTCCGAGTTCGGAGTCCAAATCTGCGATAAAACTCAATTTGAGAACTTTGAAACATGACTAGAGTTCGAAACTTAGACGTTTCGTTCAATAAGAATCAAGAAATTGAAATTCACTTGGAGAATACTCGTGAGATACTCGCTCACTTTTTAAATGATAAAACTTTGTAACATTTATACTTGAAATGGTCATGCGAGTCGAAAGTACAAGGGAAAACGTACTTTGAGCAATCATTATTTCATTTCTCAAGGGTACAAGTTCGGCCAAGTCCTTACTTATATACCTCGAACAAGAAGACTCAAGTACCCTAGATGGTTCAAGTACTATTCATATCAACTCGACCCAAGTCGCAAGTGTATTTATATAGTCCTCGAGCGTAAATTTGGGCAGCATGCCCTTTGTGTTTACCTAATTTTCCAGCCATTTAGGCTTCATTATTTTTCTTCAACAACAGCCCAACAACATACATATCAGCAATTTATGTCAAGAGCCGTTCCATAGGCTCACAATATCATAACAACAAGAACCGCATCAAGTACAAGTGCAGAAATTCAATGTGGCACAAGACAGATTTGACGTATACAAGCGGAAATAACTTATCCAAGGCTACACTTATCGGATTAATACGAAACCTGTGCCATTTCGAAGCTAAGACACAAAGCTACAACATTTATGAAGGTCACTTAGTCCATTTCCTAATGTAACTTAGTAAAAATCTCAGACTACTAAACCAGAAACCAATTCATCGGCTGTTTAAACGCATTATGCTGTAGCGGACCTAACTCAGTGTACACAAGTCCGAATCAGGTTTTCTTTGAGGCATTTTAAAGCTACTTCAGAACACTACAACTTTTATGTTTTGGCCCAGAGCTAAATCAGAATGGATCCTGATCAAAAATCGTGATAAACTGGACTGAACTGAAGAAACGGACTGCTGGGAAATTCTTAAAACAGCAAGGGTATTTTGGACTTTTCACGACCTCCGTTGCTCCGATTGAGCTGAAATTTTACAGGCACCTATAAAATGCCATTCTCTACAACTTTCCTTCTTTGACCAAAGGCCAATTCGGCCTCTAACATATAGGTACAATTTCGGACAGAATGCTTGGGAAATTTTCCAGAAATCTGGAATTTTTAGCTCTAAGTGTAATTTCCTTAAATTTCTGGTTCTAATCACCACTAAACAACCTTATATAACCTTAATTGCAACATTTACACATCATACATCACATTGAGCAGAAAATCAGAACCCCTAGTTCATCAAATAAATTGGGGAAAACCTCTAAATCATGCTAATCATCCATGATTCCACCACTATAATCAAACTACTAACTTAATTTAACAAAATCAAAAGCAAAACTTAGAGAGATGAGTTCTCTTACCTTGGTTAGAAGTCTCTAAAAGCAGCCCCAAGCTTTCCTTTTCCAAACTTTCACCACCAAACACTAACTAACCACTCAAAGACAAGATTAATCGGTTTCTTTTGTTTGATTTCTCACTTTGTTGGTGGATTGAAGAAGAAATGGAGAAGAGTTTTGTTTTTCCTCTCTTGTTCTTACTCTCTCTCTCTCTCGGCTCTTAGCAGCAGAAAATGAAGAGAAATGAAGCTGATTTTTGTCTTATAAGGAGTAAGAAGGTTAGAGTTAATTAAGACCACAATTTGGCTAACACTTGGACAATTCTTAGCCACTAATTTTTCTCTTTCTTCCCCTTGCTTATAAGCCACAAATTTCGGTCCCCTTAGCTGTAATATAAGAAGATATTTTGGCTCAAATATCAATAAGCTTGTGGTGCAAGAAAGTGGTGGTCCAGTGGTGCGTTCAAACGGTAGTGCGCGGGACCCGCCGGTTCGCGCCGTTTTTCTTAAAAACTCACGTACTAGGGTTTTTACTTCCCATTCACTAACCTTATTTTACTGCTACTACTCACATATTATTTTTCACTTAAAAGTCACTTTTAATCTCCAAATTTAATCCTTACTCTGTACCGAAAATTCATCCGGCGAAAAATCGCGAAAACCCTAATTTTACTCCAAACTTGAAACCAAAGCGTAAAACCTTATTTTCTAGGTTTATTTACACTTATCATGGGATAATTGGATAGTAGGGCTTTAATAAATGATAATCTTCAAATAAAAAGAAATTTTTAAGAAAACGTGAGGAATTTTCCAATTCCAGTAATTAAAATTAGGGTTTCAATTAAAATATGAGAGATTTAGGAAAACCGGTTAGTCACAAGTAAACTAGGGTTTTTGGCTACAATATTAGAGTTTCTAGTCTTTTAAACCAAAATAAGGTTTTAAATCAACCCAAAGAAATACACTTTAATATTTTCTTCACAAACAACCTCCTAATATTCGGGATGTTACAATCTCCCCTCCTTAAAAGAATTTCGTCCTCGAAATTCATACATGCACTTCGAATAACATAGGGTATTTTCCTTATATATTCGTTTCCGACTCTCAGGTCTCACTATAGCCAAAACTGAGTTAAATAGTAGGATCCAAGTGTGCCATCTCACAGATTCACTGGAACTCAAGTGATAGCCTGTCAGGCAGATCAACAGATCAGGGTAAGTAACTAAACACAAGTAATAATCTAACCATATACCGGTTGGTTGAAAAATCGAATGAGACGGACGGGAGGGTAGAACATAATCGGGGCAATATCTTAAAATGACATCAAGGAAGCATAACCAAGGGAAGAAGAAAGAAATCGGTCTTTGGCGAGACTTTCTCGACATATACTACAACCTAATCATCCTCTATAGGAACCCTAGCCAAACTATTACTCGATTCGTCCATGAAAACACTCCTGGGTGTTCAGGTACAAGAATCCACAATAAGGTAATTCACAACTCGAGCCGGCCGGTCCCAAGAGTAAATTACCCATATTAGAGATTCCTACCCAGCATACATATCTAAGGTCCCCAACAATAGACAATTGTTCCACACTTAACAAGTCAATCCCCACAGTCCAAGAACCTTCTCCCGGCACGAGCTCGATAGGAGCTCTGATACCATCTGTGACGACCCCACCTTTCCCTAAGGCGTACCAAAGGGTTCGGCAGACCGCCTGCCCAGCTCTCGCCAGGACTCACTCACTATCTCAATCGAGTCACGTACACACATCCATGAACCATAAATAACATTCCCAATTCAAGCTTATAATTTACATTAATAGAAATCGAAGTACCAAGTCTCAATACACCAAACTAGTTCAGAACGTATACAATCCAAGTACAACATGTTTCATTCGAGGAATAGCGCGAGTACAAGACCAAAAAGTCAAAAGTCAAACAAAAGGCTACGCTAGTCTTTTACAAGTCTCACGCATCACTCGTACCCCTGAAAGGAAAACAAATGGAGTGGAATGAGCTAAGAGCCCAGTGAGGTTCCAAATAGCAAATTGACCATTATTTATAAGTACGAGTTTTCGATATAGCAAAGTAACGAGCATAAAGTGTTCATAAAGTGTTCATAAATGTGAACAGTAGCACGTCAAGTAGCAATCTTAAAATGAGCGCATGTAGAAAATTTTTCAAAAGAAACAATAATCCAATAAACAATAATCATTCCAAAGTATAAGGATACGGATGACTCTCAGGAGTCAAATTCCCATTGCATTACCAGAAGCTTGATCCCGTAGTAGTTGACACTCCGTCAACTTTCAAGTAAGTAACCAATCCAGTAGAACACCACTTAAACGACTCTCCGTCCACCGTTCAACCCCCAGCTGGGCCCAAAATCCTCAAGAACACGGGTGGTAATACTCGAGTATACCGATTAGTCAAGGAGATATCACTCCACTCGACAATACAAGAGACCCAGGGTTCGTTACCCAATCGACCAAGCCCTTGCCGGCTCGACTAGAGTAACTCGCCACAGGGTTTCTGGAATTCCAGGAAGTGCGCGCATCATAATCAAGTATATCAAGTCAATTGCAACAATAAACAAGTATATCACGTAAGGGCAAGTGCGATAAAGTACACTCTTGCC
Source organism: Coffea eugenioides (assembly GCF_003713205.1). Taxonomy (NCBI): domain Eukaryota; kingdom Viridiplantae; phylum Streptophyta; class Magnoliopsida; order Gentianales; family Rubiaceae; genus Coffea; species Coffea eugenioides. The sequence goes on from NW_020861803.1 coordinate 15,743, forward strand.
CTTACAATTCACGTATATAACATGTAATCAGATTGGTCACGTATCAAGTTCAAGTATCAAGTTCAATTCGGTATTTGAAAGCACTCACCCAAAAGATATAGTGCTACTGGTCACTTTCAGGTTATACTCCGAGTTCGGAGTCCAAATCTGCGATAAAACTCAATTTGAGAACTTTGAAACATGACTAGAGTTCGAAACTTAGACGTTTCGTTCAATAAGAATCAAGAAATTGAAATTCACTTGGAGAATACTCGTGAGATACTCGCTCACTTTTTAAATGATAAAACTTTGTAACATTTATACTTGAAATGGTCATGCGAGTCGAAAGTACAAGGGAAAACGTACTTTGAGCAATCATTATTTCATTTCTCAAGGGTACAAGTTCGGCCAAATCCTTACTTATATACCTCGAACAAGAAGACTCAAGTACCCTAGATGGTTCAAGTACTATTCATATCAACTCGACCCAAGTCGCAAGTGTATTTATATAGTCCTCGAGCGTAAATTTGGGCAGCATGCCCTTTGTGTTTACCTAATTTTCCAGCCATTTAGGCTTCATTATTTTTCTTCAACAACAGCCCAACAACATACATATCAGCAATTTATGTCAAGAGCCGTTCCATAGGCTCACAATATCATAACAACAAGAACCGCATTAAGTACAAGTGCAGAAATTCAATGTGGCACAAGACAGATTTGACGTATACAAGCGGAAATAACTTGTCCGAGGCTACGCTTATCGGATTAAGTCGAAACCTATGCCGTTTCGAAGCTAAGACACAAAGCTACAACATTCATGAAGGTCATTTAGTCCATTTCCTAATGTAACTTAGGCAAAATCTCAGACTACTAAACCAGAAACCAATTCATCGGCTGTTTAAACGCATTATGCTGTAGCGGACCTAACTCAGTGTACACAAGTCCGAATCAGGTTTTCTTTGAGGCATTTTAAAGCTACTTCAGAACACTACAACTTTTATGTTTTGGCCCAGAGCTAAATCATAATGGATCCTGGTCAAAAATCGTGATAAACTGGACTGAACTGAAGAAACGGACTGCTGGGAAATTCTTAAAACAGTAGGGGTATTTTGGACTTTTCACGACCTCCGTTGCTCCGATTGAGCTGAAATTTTACAGGCACCTATAAAATGCCATTCTATACAACTTTTCTTCTTTGACCAAAGGCCAAATCGGCCTCTAACATATAGATACAATTTCGGACAGAATGCTTGGGAAATTTTCCAGAAATCTGGAATTTTTAGCTCTAAGTGTAATTTCCTCAAATTTCTGGTTCTAATCACCACTAAACAACCTTATATAACCTTAATTGCAACATTTACACATCATACATCACATTGAGCAGAAAATCAGAACCCCTAGTTCATCAAATAAATTGGGGAAAACCTCTAAATCATGCTAATCATCCATGATTCCACCACTATAATCAAACTACTAACTTAATTTAACAAAATCAAAAGCAAAACTTAGAGAGATGAGTTCTCTTACCTTGGTTAGAAGTCTCTAAAAGCAGCCCCAAGCTTTCCTTTTCCAAACTTTCACCACCAAACACTAATTAACCACTCAAAGACAAGATTAATCGGTTTCTTTTGTTTGATTTCTCACTTTGTTGGTGGATTGAAGAAGAAATGGAGAAGAGTTTTGTTTTTCCTCTCTTATTCTTACTCTCTCTCTCTCTCTCGGCTCTTGGCAGCAGAAAATGAAGAGAAATGAAGCTGATTTTTGTCTTATAAGGAGTAAGAAGGTTAGAGTTAATTAAGACCACAATTTGGCTAACACTTGGATAATTCTTAGCCACTAATTTTTCTCTTTCTTCCCCTTACTTATAAGCCACAAATTTCGGTCCCCTTAGCTGTAATATAAGAACATATTTTGGCTCAAATATCAATAAGCTTGTGGTGCAAGAAAGTGGTGGTCCAGTGGTGCGTTCAAACGGTAGTGCGCGGGACCCGCCGGTTCACGCCGTTTTTCTTAAAAACTCACGTACTAGGGTTTTTACTTCCCATTCACTAACCTTATTTTACTGCTACTACTCACATATTATTTTTCACTTAAAAGTCACTTTTAATCTCCAAATTTAATCCTTACTCTGTACCGAAAATTCATCCGGCGAAAAATCGCGAAAACCCTAATTTTACTCCAAACTTGAAACCAAAGTGTAAAACCTTATTTTCTAGGTTTATTTACACTTATCATGGGATAATTGGATAGTAGGGCTTTAATAAATGATAATCTTCAAATAAAAAGAAATTTTTAAGAAAACGTGAGGAATTTTCCAATTCCAGTAATTAAAATTAGGGTTTCAATTAAAATATGAGAGATTTAGGAAAACCGGTTAGTCACAAGTAAACTAGGGTTTTTGGCTACAATATTAGGGTTTCTAGTCTTTTAAACCAAAATAAGGTTTTAAATCAACCCAAAGAAATACACTTTAATATTTTCTTCACAAACAACCTCCTAATATTCGGGATGTTACAGCTGGGCAGTCCTTTTTAACCTAGGCTCTCATCTCTTTCGTATCCGAGCGCAAGAATTCCATCTAAGATAATTCACAACTCGAGCCGGCCGGTCCCAAGCGTAAATCATTCATATTAAAGATTCCTACCCGACATACATTCCTAACTTCCTCAAGTCCCATGGTAATGATCCTTACACTTATAACATGCACAGTTCATCGCTTACGCTCAAACGAGCACATATACCTTTTGACGCTTTCATAAAAGCAGGACCATAACACCATTTGGCCCAAGCTCTCTCCGCGCAGAGACCACGCGAAGTGGCTCTGATACCAACTGTGACAGCCCCACCTCACCCTAAGGCGAACCAAAGGGTTCAGCGGACCGCCTGCCCAGCTCTCGCCAGGACTACGGAGTCGAATCACACAAATCCGATATTACGCGAGAAGACCCAAAAGAAATGAGCGATTGAAGATCGCTAAGCTTGAACATGGGGAAAACGCTTTCATATATACATGTCACTAGGTTTACAATTCAAATGGAACCAGTGAAACGAAATACATTTAGGGTTTGCTCATTCTCGAGGAGCTATACAAAAGAACAAAAGATTTTCTAACTAGCTCAACTCGCTTCTCAAAATCATGATTTCCAAAAGAGGTTCCTGTAAGGAAAACAAAGATAACGAGGAGGGGGTGAGCTTACGCCCAATGAGGTACCAAACATGTAGCAGAAAAATCAGGTATGTCACGTTATACAAACCAGATACACATGCTCGCTATAAAGTAAGACAGGTAAACACAAGAACTCAAATAGGAAGGATACAGGTGGCTCTCAGGAGCTAGCTTTCCAGCGCAGTACTTGATCCAAGCCGGTTGACTCTCCGTCAACGTATATAGAACCAACACGTCCGTAGACCCCACTTTACACCAAATTCCGTCCACCAAACACCCCTTTACCGGGCCCGCTCACCTCAATAGAAACAGAAATGGTAATACTCGAGTATACCGGAATCAAGAGTCTCAATACCCAAAGATCCCAAAACAGACTACCGTGGTTCGTTATCTAATCGTCCAGGCCCTTGCCGGCCCGACTCGAATAACTTAGCCACAGGATTTGAGCTCATAAGTCACAGAAAGGTCGTTGGTTACAAGTTTCCAAACGACGTCCGAACAGATACAGATACAGATACAGATACAGATACAGATATCAGATACACAGATTCAGATTGACACCAAAATTGGCATATGAACAGACAAGAGAACGAGTGTGATAAAGTACACCCTCGTCTCAAACAAAATAAACAGATTGCAGAGCAAAAATCAAGTTAAACAGCAATGGAGGGGAGTGGTACACTCACCGGTTCAAGTACAGATACCTCAAAAGTTTTCACTTCGGATTGGCTTTAATCGCCAAGAAACCCTAAAATAATCAAAGTAAACCAATTGAAGGTTTCACATCCAAAATCGAGTAAACAAAATGCACATGTGAGGCTCGACTACTAGTCGTATGCCTCGCCAAATAATTACTAATGCAAGGGTACAAAACATGATTTTTGGGAATAAAAAGGTAACATGAAGACCTAGGTTCAACAACCCAAAAGTCCTTCATTTCTATCACAAGCCAATTCAAACTTAAAGGAACCAATTGGCCTAGAAAAAATTGGACAGCACTTCCCCTAAATTTCTTACTTTTCCAGCCATCACGGCTTCATTATTTTCCTCAATCAACTCCCAAAGTCATACTCAATATACATTCATCACCACAGCCGTTCAATAGGCTCAAGGTTATCCAAGTACAAAAGTTAGCTAGGAAAATGACCGGAAATAAAAGTCAAGCCCTAGAATATTCCACTAAGCACAAGAAGACTCGATTACAAGTCATAAACCGATTCCAACACGATCACAATAGGGTTCCTTAAGCATATATAATCATTAGAGGAAACCAGAAATTTCGGAAATGTAACTAGCTTTGGCCCTGAAAAAACAGTTTTTGTCCTCATTTTACGGCTACAAATTTCACTACACTTATCGGATGAGGGTGTAAGACCCACCATCTCGAAGCTAAAAGACAGGGATACAACATCACAGAAGGTCACTCAACCCAGTTTTGAGTGAAAACAGGTCAAAAATACAAGATACTACATCAACAACGTAAAACAGATTCACCAAAACGCATTCTAGCGGAAACATCATAACTCAGGCTCTACAAGTCCAAATCCAAAAATTCCAAAACCAGCTGAAAGCTAAGAAATAGGGACAAATTTTATCAGAAGGCTTCAACAAGCAATTCGGAAGCAATTCCAGGCAAAACAACCAATTACAGGCGCAGTTCTCAATTTCGGGTAAAACCAGAACAGCAATAGTAATTTCGACTTATCTCATTCTACACTACTCCGATTGACCTGAAATTTTGTAAAAACCTCTAAAATGTCATTCCCTACAACTTTAATGTTTTGAGCTAAGGCCAATTCGGCCTCTATCTAGGACCTAAAAATTCGGACAGAATGCTCCCACAAGAACCCTAATTTTCTGAAATTTCTTCCAAAACAGAAATTGATTGCAATTGTCCACTTTTTCCACCTTCTAGAATCATTATATACCATTTCCAATCATCATAGATAGCCACACAATCATGCTTATATTAAAACAGAAAAATCCCCAAAAATAATAAAACTTCATCATTTCAACCACAAATCAAAAATTAATCCATAAACTTGCATCTTATACTACCACTAAGCATGATTTAAGCATCAATTAAAGGAGGAGGGTGGTTCTTCACAACTTACCTTAGAAACAAGAGAGAGAGAGCTATTGGTCACCTTAGCTTTCCAAAAAACTTCACACAACAACTCACCAACACTTCCTTAAGTGGTTTTATGGAGCAAAATCAAGGTTGGATGGTTGGTTTTGGTGATTTGGAACAAGATTGAAGTGTTTTCTTCCTTGTGCTTGGAGTAAGAGAGAGAGAAAGAGAGCAAGAGAGGGCCAGCTTCAAGGAGGATTTTTTTTGAGGATTTTTGGGTCAATTTTGGTTATTTAAGTCAATGGTAAGAAAGGTCTTAAGGCAAGCCCAATCAAATGTTGACACTTGTCACCATTTATTAACTCTCTACCTAACTTGTCTCTCTCATATCAATCCAAATTGCACCCTCCACTTATCTCTTAACACCCGGTAAATTCATTCCAGTATTCAAAACTTAATCTAGTTGGCCGAATTTTTTCGAACTTTTCGCACTAGTGGGTCCCACATCCAGTATACGCTCTTAATTCCTCAAAAACTAACGGATACTAGAAAAATCATTTAAAAGCTATATTTACTCATAAAATTTATTTGCACAATGTTTCGAATAAAGAAAAGGTGGAAAAATGTATAATTTAAAGAAATTAAAACCTAGAAATTAAGAAAATTACGGGTCCTCACACTCTCTCCCCCTTAAAGAAATTTCGTCCTCGAAATTTTCTTATCAGCGGAATCCATCAAATCTAAGGTACCCAATGGATCGTACCTTCTACGTCCTCAGATGAGTCAGGGACCAGATGATGCTCCAGGGAATATACTCGAGCCGGTACTTTCGCTCCAGTCCCTTCCCCTTTCGACTGTCCAGGGTTGGTCTTGGCTGGTTGCTGAGAGTTAGTCTTGGTTGGTGGCGGAGTCCCTCTCCGCTCGCGCAGGCGAGCTGGACAGTTAGCAATCCGATGTTCAGCGCTTCCACAATGCAAGCATTTTCCTTCTTTCTTCCAGCAATTGGTTTCTGTATGATTTGGCCCTCCACAATATCCACAGGAACCACGAGTAACAGAGACTGATCCCCCCTGTGGAACACCACCTGTCACTCCCGGTAGCCGTACTTCCCCGTTTCCCTTTCGAACTTTAGGAATTGTACTATTATCCGCTTGTTCTGAGCTGCTCCCCGGAAAGCCCCTTTTTCTTGTTTGGAAGTTTCTAACTTGTAACCTTGCAGTTTCAACGCGCTGGGCCTTCTCCACCGCATCACTAAAGGCATTAAGTTGGGCTACCGCCAGATCCTTTTGAATTTCAACATTTAATCCCTGGATGAATCGCCTTATCCGTCTTTGTTCAATTACAATCAGTTCGGGCGCAAACTTAGACAACCGAGTGAATTGACTCTTATACTCGGCTACGGTCTGAGTTCCTTGGCGAAGCCGAATAAATTCATCTTCCTTCTTTTCTTGGATTAGAGGAGGGAAAAACTTGGCACTAAATTCTCTCATAAAGTTCGCCCACGTCCTCGGGGTTTGTTCTCTTTCCCATTTCATTCGAATGACATTCCACCAGGAACGGGCGGCTCCCTCTAGTTGAAAGACAGCAAATGTTACCTGTCTCTCCTCGGTATAGTGTAAGGCAGCGAAAATATCGATCATCTTCTCCAGCCACTTCTCAGCTACGTCAGGATCAGGGCCTCCAAGAAATTTGGGTGGGGAGAACTTCTGAAATCTCTCAAGGGCTCTATCCTCGCCCTCTATGTGATTACCAGGATTCCCAGGGTTGGGGTTAGGGTTTTGACCTTGTTGGTGCACCACTTGGGCTAGCAAATCAGTCATTTGCTGCATGGCAGCAGCTATTTGGACATTGGGGTCAACCCTAGGTTCAGGGTTTGGTTCATATGAGGTTTCTCCAGTGCGCCTCTCAGATATAGGTTGCCTAATTCCACGCCCGCGGCCCCGTCCACTACGAGTGCCTTCCATTGGTCTAATAAATCTAGGGTCGAAGCGGGAATATAATATTAAACATAGGTAGGCAAAAGCAAGTAGCAAAAGGTACGCACAGATCAAAAGTATACATATATAACATAACTGTATCAAACAAGCCACACAGTAGCAATCAATTAGATACAAATCCATGAAAATAGCGGGGTTATCCAAAAGTACTATAGACACACTAGGTCACAAGTACAAGAATAACTAACGAAAAGCTTTTCCCCTCTAGGGCTCCGTCCTTAATCTACGAGAACAACACCATTGATATCTTAATCAAGGTTGATCATGCTTAACAACACCCGAACAGACTGCGCGAGGTTCCATCGAATCACATTGCTAGTTCGCCCAAGTCCTTTTTAACCTAGGCTCTCATCTCTTTCGTATCCGAGCGCAACAATCCCATCTAAGATAATTCACAACTCGAGCCGGCCGGTCCCAAGCGTAAATCATCCATATTAAAGATTCCTACCCGACATACATTCCTAACTTCCTCAAGTCCCATGGTAATGATCCTTACACTTATAACATGCACAGTTCATCGCTTACGCTCAAACGAGCACATATACCTTTTGACGCTTTCACGAAAGCAGGACCATAACACCATTTGGCCCAAGCTCTCTCCGCGCAGAGACCACGCGAAGTGTCTCTGATACCAACTGTGACAGCCCCACCTCACCCTAAGGCGAACCAAAGGGTTCAACGGACCGCCTGCCCAGCTCTCGCCAGGACTACGGAGTCGAATCACACAAATCCGATATTACGCGAGAGGACCCAAAAGAAATGAGCGATTGAAGACCGCCAAGCTTAAACATGGGGAAAACGCTTTCATGTATACATGTCACTAGGTTTACAATTCAAATGGAACCAGTGAAACGAAATACATTTAGGGTTTGCTCATTCTCGAGGAGCTATACAAAAGAACAAAAGATTTTCTAACTAGCTCAACTCGCTTCTCAAAATCATGATTTCCAAAAGAGGTTCCTGTGAGGAAAACAAAGATAACGAGGAGGGGGTGAGCTTACGCCCAATGAGGTACCAAACATGTAGCAGAAAAATCAGGTATGTCACGTTATACAAACCAGATACACATGCTCGCTATAAAGTAAGACAGGTAAACACAAGAACTCAAATAGGAAGGATACAGGTGGCTCTCAGGAGCCAGCTTTCCAGCGCAGTACATGATCCAAGCCGGTTGACTCTCCGTCAACGTATATAGAACCAACAGGTCCGTAGACCCCACTTTACACCAAATTTCGTCCACCAAACACCTCTTTACCGGGCCCGCTCACCTCAACAGAAACAGAAATGGTAATACTCGAGTATACCGGAATCAAGAGTCTCAATACCCAAAGATCCCAAAACAGACTACCGTGGTTCGTTATCTAATCGTCCAGGCCCTTGCCGACCCGACTCGAATAACTTAGCCACAGGATTTGAGCTCATAAGTCACAGAAAGGTCGTTGGTTACAAGTTTCCAAACGACGTCCGAACAGATACAGATACAGATACAGATACATATATCAGATACACAGATTCAGATTGACACCAAAATTGGCATATGAACAGACAAGAGAACGAGTGTGATAAAGTACACCCTCGTCTCAAACAAAATAAACAGATTGCAGAGCAAAAATCAAGTTAAACAGCAATGGAGGGGAGTGGTACACTCACCGGTTCAAGTACAGATACCTCAAAAGTTTTCACTTCGGATTGGCTTTAATCGCCAAGAAACCCTAAAATAATCAAAGTAAACCAATTGAAGGTTTCACATCCAAAATCGAGTAAACAAAATGCACATGTGAGGCTCGACTACTAGTCGTATGCCTCGCCAAATAATTACTAATGCAAGGGTACAAAACATGATTTTTGGGAATAAAAAGGTAACATGAAGACCTAGGTTCAACAACCCAAAAGTCCTTCATTTCTATCACAAGCCAATTCAAACTTAAAGGAACCAATTGGCCTAGAAAAAATTGGACAGCACTTCCCCTAAATTTCTTACTTTTCTAGCCATCACGGCTTCATTATTTTCCTCAATCAACTCCCAAAGTCATACTCAATATACATTCATCACCACAGCCGTTCAATAGGCTCAAGGTTATCCAAGTACAAAAGTTAGCTAGGAAAATGACCGGAAATAAAAGTCAAGCCCTAGAATATTCCACTAAGCACAAGAAGACTCGATTACAAGTCATAAACCGATGCCAACACGATCACAATAGGGTTCCATAAGCATATATAAGCATTAGAGGAAACCAGAAATTTCGGAAATGTAACTAGCTTTGGCCCTGAAAAAACAGTTTTTGTCCTCATTTTGCGGTAATGGCACAAATTTCACTACACTTATCGGATGAGGGTGTAAGACCCACCATCTTGAAGCTAAAAGGCAGGGATACAACATCACAGAAGGTCACTGAACCCAGTTTTGAGTGCAAACAGGTCAAAAATGCAAGATACTACATCAACAACGTAAAACAGATTCACCAAAACACATTCTAGCGGAAACATCATAACTCAGGCTCTACAAGTCCAAATCTATAAATTCCAAAACCAGCTGAAAGCTAAGAAACAGGGACAAATTTCATCAGAAGGCCTCAACAACCAATTCGGAAGCAATTCCAGGCAAAACAACCAATTACAGGCGCAGTTCTCAATTTCGGGTAAAACCAGAACAGCAATAGTAATTTCGACTTATCTCATTCTACACTACTCCGATTGACCTGAAATTTTGTAGGCACCTCTAATATGTCATTACCTACAACTTTAATGTTTTGAGTTAAGGACAATTCTTCCTCTATCTAGGACCTAAAAATTCGGACAGAATGCTCCCACAAGAACCCTAATTTTCTGAAATTTCTTCCAAAACAGAAATTGATTGCAATTGTCCACTTTTTCCACCTTCTAGAATCATTATATACCATTTCCAATCATCATAGATAGCCACACAATCATTCTTATATTAAAACAGAAAAATCTCCAAAAATAATAAAACTTCATCATTTCAACCACAAATCAAAAATTAATCCATAAACTTGCATCTTATACTACCACTAAGCATGATTTAAGCATCAATTAAAGGAGGAGGGTGGTTCTTCACAACTTACCTTATAAACAAGAGATAGAGAGCTATTGGTCACCTTAACTTTCCAAAAAACTTCACACAACAACTCACCAACACTTCCTTAAGTGGTTTTATGGAGCAAAATCAAGGTTGGATGGTTGGTTTTGGTGATTTGGAACAAGATTGAAGTGTTTTCTTCCTTGTGCTTGGAGTAAGAGAGAGAGAAAGAGAGCAAGAGAGGGCCGGCTTCAAGGAGGATTTTTTTGAGTATTTTTGGGTCAATTTTGGTTATTTAAGTCAATGGTAAGAAAGGTCTTAAGGCAAGCCCAATCAAATGGTGACACTTGTCACCTTTTATTAACTCTCTACCTAACTTGTCTCTCTCATATCAATCCAAATTGCACCCTCCACTTATCTCTTAACACCCGGTAAATTCATTCCAGTATTCAAAACTTATTCTAGTTGGCCGAATTTTTCCGAACTTTTCGCACTAGTGGGTCCCACGTCCGGTATACGCTCTTAATTCCTCAAAAACTAACCGATACTAGAAAAATCATTTAAAAGCTATATTTACTCATAAAATTTATTTGCACAATGTTTCGAATAAAGAAAAGGTGGAAAAACGTATAATTAAAAGAAATTAAAACCTAGAAATTAAGAAAATTACGGGTCCTCACAGAATGGGCCCACACTGGGGCAAATTTTTATTTGTGAGATTTCGCAAAATAAACCCACACTGGGACAAAATTTTGTAACACATTTGAGGATTTTGTCCAAGAGTCAAGCAAGACATTTTTTTGAATCAATCATGCTGCTCTTTACATGAGTAGTAGGTGCATCAATTCAAAAAAATAATAAATTTAAGCGCATATTGTACTTTGGTAAGCCCCCTGTGCAGGTATTCATGGCTGAAATCGACGAAGAAGCATCTAGTGATGTGGAAGGCCGATACCGAAGAAAGAGAAGAAAGAAGGAAAAAGGGCCCTACATTGGGGCAAATTATTTTTGAAAAGATTCTTTCCAAACTCAAAAATCAAAAATCAAAACAATTCAAAAAGTCAAAAATCAAAAAAAATTCAAAAAGTCAAAAATCAAAATCAAGTTTAAATTCTTGTTTCTTGGAAAATCAAATTTAATTTCTTGTTTATTGACAAATCAAATTTAATTTTTTGTTGAAAGATCATCAAGGCAGGCTCGGGTATTATCCCACTGACCAATTCTCACGGCAGGATCGGGTTCAATCCTACTGACTCGTTATTATGGCAGGCTCGGGTTTAATCCCACTGACCAATTCATCACACTGGGACAAATCTTTGGATAATTTTCCAAACAAGTCTTATACAGTTTCTTCATACATACCAACATTTCATTACACTGCCACTAGCCGTGGGTCAGTCCCACTAGTGAGCATTTTCATTTGCACCGCCACTAGCCGTGGATCAGTCCCACTAGTGAGCATTTTCATTTGCATCGCCACTAAGCATGGGTTAGTCCCACTAGTGAGCATTTCATCACATTGCCACTAAATATGGGTTAGTCCCACTAGTGTGCATTACATCTTATCGTTTGACATGAGTTAGTCCCACTAACACTTCATTTCACTTCACTTCATCACGTTGGGCCTGGATTTTGTGCCGCCAACATCACAAACATCACGTTGGGCCTGGACTTTGTGCCGCCAACATCACGTTGAGCTTGGATTTTGTGCCACCAACACCACTTCATCTCGTTGGGTTTGGATTTTGTGCCACCAACCTCGGCAGGCATGGGTGTATCCCACTGACCGATGTCATGGTAGTTTCGGGTCAGTCCCATTTTAAATTTCTTGTCCGGGCCAGTCCCATTATTAAATTCTCCGTTCGGGTCAGTCCCATGTTTTAAATTTCTCGTTCGGGTCAGTCCCATGTTTAAATTATTGTTCGGGTCAATCCCATGTTTAAATTCTCATTCGGGTCAGTCCCATGTTTAAATTTTTGTACGGGTCAGTCCCATGATTAATTCCTCGTTCGGGTCAGTCCCATGTTTAATTTCTTGTTCGGGTCAGTCCCATGTTTAAATTTCTCGTTCGGGTCAGTCCCATGATTAAATTCTCGTTCGGGTCAGTCCCATGTTTAAATTCCTCGTTCGGGTCAGTCCCATGAGTCCCATGATTAAATTCTTCGTGGTTCGGTCAGTCCCATGAAAATTCTCGTTCGGGTCAGTCCCATGTTTAATTCCTCGTTCGGGTCAGTCCACATTTAAATTTCTCGTTCGGGTCAATCCCATGTTTAAATTCCTCGTTCGGCAGTCCCATGTTTAAATTTTTGTTCGGGTCAGTCCGTTTTAATTCCTAGTTCGGTCAGTCCCGTTTTAAATTTGTTGTTCGGGCCAGTCCCGTTTTAAATTTTTGTTCGGGTCAGTCCCGTTTAAATTTCTTGTTCGGTCAGTCCCGTTTTAAATTTCTTGTTCGGGTCTGTTCCTGTTCCGTTTTAATTTCATGTTCGGGTCAGTCCCGTTTTAAATTCCTTGTTCGGGTCAGTCCCGTTTTAAATTCCCGTTCGGATCAGTTCCGTTTTAAATTCCTTGTTCGGGTCAGTCCCGTCTTAAATTTCCTGTTCGGATCAGTTCCGTTTTAAATTTCTTGTTCGGGTTAGTTCCGTTTTAAATTTCTCGTCTGGGTCAGTCCCATTTTAAAATTTTTTTTGTTAAAGGGGTCAGTCCTCATTTCAGAAGCGTCAGTCGTTCGAGTAGTTTGCGGCAAAATAACTACAGGTAAGTTTTTGGTGTCTACATCTTTGTCTCAAGTGTCGCGCCCCATTTTTGAAAAGAAAAATAATGAACGAGTTTAGAAAAATGGAATTTTAATTCAATTTTTGATTGAAAAAAATGATTTTTGATTTAAAAATTAAATGGGCCTAAAATGGGGTTTGTAATGCGACGATTTGGGCCCAAATTATAGTTTAAAAAGGATTTTTGAAAAAAATCGGAGTCGCCACTTGGTATTGAGTTAAAGTGTACCAAGTCATCTAAAAATGAATTTTTTAAAGAAAAAATAGAAAAAATCCTTTTTAAACGACTCCAAGTCTACATAAATCAAAGAAAAAGGTTCGGGAGTCACATTTGAAGAAAGGGAAGGCAAGGATAAAAAATCCAAGGCACCCTTTCGACCTAGTCAAGGCTAGTTGCGTGATTTTGTCAAAGATTTTCTTATTTTAACCTAAGAATTTATCACATTTAGACGTACTATATGAATGCAAACCCTAGGCCTAAGAGGGTATCAGGGGTCGAAGTTTCTCTTCAAAGCTCGATTGATGCCAATCACATTAATTGTGATGCCCAATGTGGACTCTTTGAAGAAGTCACGAATAATGTAAAAATATGAGACTCTAAGGAAAGAAAATGAATAAAATAATTATACAAATACACATGTCTTAAAGGAGTGCATCATGTCAGGTACGGGGGACTAAGGTTCGTGACTCAATTTTTCCTTTAATAGAGGGAATACGAGCGTGTTAAGACTAGAAAAGCCAAACTCGTCCATATCCCATATCCAAGGGGTTATTCCCTAATCTAATCAAGCAAATGCACTACCCTAATTCTAATTCTTAAATGAAATGCAAATCTAATGTTATGTATCGCACATAGGGGAAAGGAATATACATATAAGGGGAATACCATGCAAAAATGATAAAAAAATTCTAAAAGTAGAAAAACATGCATGAGATGAAGTGATTTTATCACACAATCATGATCTAACGCTCGAAGGGCTCCTAAGGGTCTAGCGTTGGACTAGCCCTTATTTCTATTTTCTCACTAGCGTTGGACTAGTGAGAAATCGGACAAGGGAACCACAACTGGCGTTGGACTAGTGTAGTATTGAGAAATTGATCACAACTAGCGTTGGACTAGTATGATAACGTCACACATTAATCATAACTAACTAATCATGTGAAATATAATAAAAGCATGTAAACACATAATATCACATAGACACATAACAAATAAGCATGATATCTAGATGCAAGACCCTAAGAAAGCGGTAACACATAGCACATAAGCATGCAAATCACACAAGTGAAAAGAAAGCGAATAAAACCCTAGCTATTACATTCGGGGGAAGCCTACTACAATCTAAGAGGGGAAGGAATAAATAAAATAATAACCTAGCTATTACAACTTTGGCATTCAAGTGCCTTCCAAATAATTAAAACTGAATTAAGATAAAATATACAAAACTAAAAAAACAAATGAAGCGAATAAATAAATAAATGAAATGAAAACATCCAAGGGGCATGCAATTAAACACGTAAAGTCACATAAGGCACACAGGGTCAAATTGAATCAATTAAATCATGTAAACAACCCACATTTAAGAAGTCAAAAGAAGAAAGGATTAGATTGGAAATATTAACAAAGTTTTGGGGCCAAAATTAAAGAAAAATAGAGTTTAGGGACCTATTTGCAATTGAATTAAGGACCTAATCGAAAGAAATTGAAAGCTTTTAGGGCCACAGTGAAAATACCCGAAAGTTAGGGGACTGAAATGAAATCGCGTCATCAGGCCTCTTGACTTAATAGGCCATTGAGCCCCTTTCTTATTTGTTTGGGCCAACAACTCTCCTAGCCCAACCGAAGCCCAAGCAAAACAAACGGGCTAGCCTATCTTAAGTCCAGGCAAAAATCCAACTAAAAAATATATGGGCTTTATCCCTTAGCCCATGCCAACAACCTAGAAAAAAGTCATTAATCCGCTTGTCAAGCCCAAACAATAAACCTAATTTTATTTTGGGAAACCCAACAAGATAAGAACCCAACTAAAACTTGCTAACCTTTGATTATGCATCAAATCCCACCATTAATCTATCCAAAATCACATAAAATATGCAAACAGAGGATTAAGCTTAAAAGGGCGAACTTAGTTCGATTTTTCCATATTTTGAGCCACAATGGAATTAGACAGAAATTGAGGGATTAAATTGCAATTTTTCAGAAATTTATGCTTCATGCCTCGCAGAAGCTTCCTTCTTCGATGCAAATGAGAAGGAAAAGTTTCTTTAACTTTTGATGCTTCACCAATCCAGCAAAATTACACGGCAAAAATGCACCACCATCATCCAATACAAAAGACAGCAAAAAAGAGAAAATTGAACCCAAAATTTATTCACTTCTTTTCCCTTTCCCAACTAACGAACGTGCGGATTCAAAGCTAGCCAGATTTCCTTTTGAACGCATAGGAAAAAAAAATAAAACCTCCTGTTTTGGTTCAAAATTTTCATTCGGGCATTTTATCAAACACCACATGGGCATGGAGAAAAATCTGCAATTTTTGTCTAATTGAATCTACAACCAACTCAAAATTTACCAGGAACGAATATTCCAGTTCACTCAACCCACAAAACATGTATGTTCTAAAAATCTTAAACGATTGACATGAAAATTTTGCCATAGCAGCCCGTGGCAGACATGTTTTTGAAAGAGTAATGAAATGCAAAGGAACAAGGCAACTTACAGTGATTCGCAGGCGATGGTGGATTCAGGGGAGGTGATGGCGGCTTCTCGCGAGCGGCGGCGGCTTCGGAAAATTCTGGAGCTGGCAAGATTCAGCTCGTCCGCACCACTTTTGCCTCTTTTCTGGCTTCTTCCCCTCTGATTTTCCTTCTTTTTTGTTTACTTTCTGACTCCCTCTCTCTCGTTTGATTCATCCGAAAACTCCCCAATTTTCTGTTTTCTTGCTCCTGTTTTTCTTCCCCTCGCCGAAGCCTCCCCTTTTTTGTTTTTGCTTTTCCTTCCTCTCCGTTTTCCCTTACTCTGTTTTCCTTTCCAGCCCTCAGTCCTCAGTTCTCCTTCTTTCTCTGCTTTTCTTATTTTTTTTTCTTTCCTTTGCTCCCCAGACGAAACTCGCTCCTTTCTTCTCAACCTAGCCGCCAATCCTTTTTCTCTTCAATCCGTCCCCTTTCCTTGTCCTCGTCCGTCCGCCTCTGTTTCTTTCTTTTCTTCTATTTTTTTTCTGGCCTCAAATGAAGCTCCCCTCTCTAATTGTTCCCCCCCTTTTTTCCCCCCCAGCTCTCAGACCTCCCCTCTGTCGGCTATTCATTTCCCTTTTTGTCATTTCATTTCTTTTTTTTCTTTTAAATCTTGGGCCTCCAAGTGTCTACCATTTAACCCTTTAGGTGCCTTGTTGTCTAATATCCAAACGGACACTTGTCCCCATGCATGCCCCTCCACTTGTCATTTTTACTTTTTCTTCTTTTTTTCCTTTTGTTTTTTCTGAAAATTTAGTATGAAGACAAAAAATAAAATAAAATAAAAATAAGAAAATAAAATAAACTAGAACAAAATAAAATAAAATAAAAACCCTAGAATTGAAACAAATAAAGCTATTAAATTAATTAAACAAATAAAGTTAAAAAATCAAAAATTTGGTGTCTACATCAAGTTTTTCCAAAACTCAGACAAAGAGGGGCAAACTGTAGACACCAAAATTTTAGCCTTTCTTTTTATTCTAGGTGATTTTTGTTTATTTATTTATTTTATTATTATTATTATTTCTTGCTTACTTTATCTCATTCTCATTTTTGTTAAGAAAATTGTTAATTAATTCAAAAAAAGAAAAAAAAAGAAGCATGCGGGAGTAACCTAGAAGGGAAAGGATCCGATGGCTAAAAGAAAAGGCAAGAATTGAGGATTCTTGGGAAGCCCTTAAGATGAGGGTTAGAGAGCCGAGTTCCCTATAAAAGGGTCACAACCGCAGCAAAGTGAAAAGAAGGGGGGGATTCGGATGACGGCTGATAGAGGAAAAGAGAGGATTTTTGGGTGGCGGCTGGAAGCAAGGATAGATTGAGAGATAGAGGGAGAAAGAGAGTTGGGGTAAGGGAGATTGAGAAGGGTTTTCGGCTGGGCAATAGAGACCTTCAAGAAAGAGATAGAACGAGAGAAACAGAGAAAGGAAAGAAACCAGGATAGCTTGGTGAAATCTGAGAAAAGTGCTGCGGATAAGAAACCTACGAGTTGGGAAGGAAAAAGCTAGGAAGGCCGTGAGCTTGAGAGAGAAAAGAGAGGAAGATTGCTGGGGGTTGTTTACGGCTGAAGAAAACCTAAGCTAGAAGGGTTTCGGCTGTGAGGAAGAGAGAGAGAGACCGAAAGGGAGAGAGCGAGAGAGGTAGGCAGCTGAGAGTTCTTCGGCCGAGAGAAGGAGAGTGGCGGCTGAGAGTAAGGAACTAGAACCTACAGGCTGAGGAGAGATTGGTGACGGCTGAACGGGAAATAAAGAGATGGAGAGGAGGAGCTACGGCTGAGTGAAGAGCTGGGGGTGGCGGACCGAAACAAGAAAAGGAAGAAGAAATTCTGCAAAATTTTCGGCAGAACGGGCTGATTTTCGGCACACCTTGTGGCATGATTATCTCTTGTCTGGTTGCTCAATCTGATTGGATTTTGGTTTCCGCATAAATTACGAAGTCAGGGGAAGAATTCTTGTTTAGAAATCTTGGAGAGAAAACATCAGAAAGACCCTCGAATTTGGCCCTGAATTGGTCGGTCTCAACTCATTGTTACATGTTCGAAGCCGCAAACGATTCCAGCAGTCTCTTTTTCACGCGTTTTCCTACCCTAATTTTGATCCAAAAGGCTTTGTCAGGTACTCTTCAACCCTTTTTTCTTGTTCGTTTTCAATCTCAAATGGAACCCAAATCTGCTAAACTGAAAGCTAATCCTTTGCTTATTTGCTGGGTTTCGTTAAAACCATGCCATCTGCATTCTTTTTAGGATGATCGAAATTGCGCTTGATTTGATTAGAACTGAATTTCCTCTAGTTGTGCATGGCTTCTGTTTCTTCGTCCTTTTTCTCGTTGTTTCGTCCTCTCCAGTCATTGCTGTTCTTGTCTTGGAAATTTGGTTTATCAAAGCTAAGGTAGTCGGTGTTCTTGTCAGAGGGCTGGTTTAGGTTTTGTTTACATGCTATAGTTGTCTTTCCTGCCCTGTGTTGAATGTGCAATAGATTTGAGTAGCTGAGAGTTGTGAAAATGGCGGCTGCAATTTGCAAAAAGAAACCCAGCAACCAGAAATGTTGCAGTGAAAGGAAACCAGAAAGGAGAAAGCTATAAAAGCTTAGTGATCCTATTATGAAGTTCTTTTTGCATGATTAGATGTTAAATTTCAGTGGTCTTACTGTCTAGATTAAAGCTTTGATGTTTAGTTTGAGAAAGTTTTGATTAAAGTGTGCGTTTGAATCTGAAATTTGTGTGCGAAAATGAAATGGCAGCAGGTTTGAGTTGCAGAAGCTTGTTTCGTAACTTGCATGAAAACTTCAGAAAAATTTTCCTTTAACCCCTCTAATTTCCCCCTTATTCTACTATGGCACAAACAATTGGAAAATTCAATCAAATTGACCCCTCAAATTTCTTTAGTTTTTCCAATCAAGTCATTACTTGTTTTAATTTTACATGGGTTGTTCACCTTCCTTTAAACGCCCTGGATTGATTCAATTTCATGCTTATTCCCATTTCATGTGATTATTTATTAATTAAAGTGATGCCTTGACCTTTTCTTTGTTTTTTGGAGGTTAAATAAGTAAATTTCTTTCGCTAGGGCCCCAACTCAAGGGAGGTACACTCTATCCCTTCTTTTGTGTGACAGCCCCACCTCACCCTAAGGCGAACCAAAGGGGTCAGCGGACCGCCTGTCCAGCTCTCGCCAGGACTACGGAGTCGAACCACTCAAACCCTAGATAGGACGCGCGATTCAACGAAAACGTACAATTGGAGACCACTCAGGGTTAAACAGAGCTTACCAAACTATACGGAAGTACGGGACATCAATTAAATACTTATACATAGATTTACATCGGAGTCTTGAACCAATGAACCAACATACAAGCCAGAGTATTCACGCTATACAAAATACAATTAGGGTTTCAGTTACAGAAGAGCATAAACAAAAGAAGTGCTACAACTGGCTCAACTCTTTACTTCCAAAAATCTTGGTTTCAAAACATGGAACCCTGTAAGGAAAAACAAAGGTAACAGAAAGGGGTGAGCTTGTGCTCAATGAGGTACCAGACATATAGCAGTAAAATCATGGCATTTCACGTTTAACAAATCAAGTACACATGCCAGATGTAAAGTAAAGTAGTTAGACACAATGATTCAAATAGGAAGGATACAGGTGACTCTCAGGAGCCAAATTCACATTTGCTTCACCGAAGCTTGATCGAAATAATAGTTGATACTCCGTCAACGCTAAAGGAGCAACCAATACCGTAGACTCCACTTTCTCCGATTCCTTCCACCTCACATACCTCTACCGGGCCCGAACCCCAATCAGTTCAGAAATGGTAATACTCGAGTATACCGGAATCAAGGGTCTCAATACCCAAAGATTCCTGAAACAGACTACCGTGGTTCGTTATCTAATCAACCAGGCCCTTGCCGGCCCGACTTGAGTAACTAGCCACAGGTGTTGAGCTCAGAGGTCACAGAAAGGTCGTTGGATACCAGTCTCTAAATGACGTCCGAACAGACTCAGATACAGATAACAGATTTAGATACAGATAACAGATTACATATAGTCAAGAGGCATACAGACAGACAAGAGAACGAGTGTGATAAAGTACACTCTCGTCTCAAACAGATTAAACAGATAGTACAATCATTCAGATCACAGATTGCAAGAGCAGAAATCAAGTTAAGCAACAAGTGAGGGGAGTGGTACACTCACCGGTTCAAGTACGGATACTTCAAAAGTTTTCACTTCAAACTGGCTTTAATCGCCAAGAAACCCTAAAAGAACCAAAGTAAGACAATTGAGGGTTTCACCTCCAAAATCGAGTAAACAGAATACACAAGTGAGGCTCGACTACTAGTCGTATGCCTCGCCAAATAATTACTAATACAAGGGTGCAAAACATGATTTTGGAAACAAAAGTAACGAGGGGACCTAGGGTTTGAACGACCCAAAAAGCCCTTCATTTCTTTCAAAAGGCGACTCAAACCTAAAGAGACTAAACGGCCTAGAAAAATTGGACAGCATTTCCCCTGAATTTGCTTACTTTTCCAGCCATCATGGCTTCATTATTTTTCTCAATCAAGCCCAAAATCATACACAACAGCCATTCAATAGGCTCAAAGTCATTCAAGTACAAAATTTAGCTAGGAAAATGACCGGAAATGAAAGTCAAGCCCAAAAATATTCAAATAATCACAATAAGACTCGATTACAAGTCATAAACCAATTCCCAATACTATCAAAATAGGGCTCCATAAGAATACATAAGCACTAGGGTAAACCAGGAAAATCCGGAAATGGAATTAAGCTCTACCCAAAAAAAAATAGTTTTTGACATCATTTTGCGGTTTGGGCACCGTTTGGAAGCTAAGAGATAGGGCTACAATATTGCAGAAGGTCACTCAATCCAGTTTCGAGTGTAACCAGGTCAAAAATGCAAGATACCATACCAGAATCACAAAAACAGAGTCACAGAACGCATTCTAGCGGAAACATCATAAATCAGGCTATCCAAGTCCAAATCCAGAAATTCCAAAACCATATAAAAGATAATAAACAGGGATAAATTTCATTAGAAGACTT
Organism: Coffea eugenioides; assembly: GCF_003713205.1. Taxonomy (NCBI): domain Eukaryota; kingdom Viridiplantae; phylum Streptophyta; class Magnoliopsida; order Gentianales; family Rubiaceae; genus Coffea; species Coffea eugenioides. Next base: position 36,556 of record NW_020861803.1, read on the forward strand.
GAACAACCAATTCTGAAGCAATTCCAGCCAAAACAACCAATTACAGGCGCAATTCTTACATTCGGGTAAAACCAGAACAGCAATAGTAAGTTCAACTTTTCTCACTCTACACTACTCCGATTGACCTGAAATTTTGTAGACACCTCTAAAATATCATTTCCAACAACTTTCATGTTTTAAGCCAAGGCCAATTCGGCTTCTATTTCATGTTTCCAACAACTTAGCAAAGAGATTTTATGGAATGATTTGGAGTTTTATTGGTTGGATTTGAAGATTGAGCAAGAAATAGAAGGAAGAAATTGAGAGCTTTTCTTTCTTTCTTGAGCAACAACATTCGGCCAAGAAGCTTGCAAAATGAAGCTTATTTTGATCAATTTTTTTGTATTTATTTGGTAAAGGTAGAGGTAAAGTCAAATGGTCAAAGTCCAAGATTAAATTAGATGGTGACACTTGTCACCTTTAGGTTTAAAACTTATCTTTTTGTCTCTCCAATACAAATATCTTAACACCTTGTAAAATAATATCACTTAATACAAATTTCCAACAAGTTGTCCAAAATATAATGCATTTACCGCACTTGCGGGTCCCACGTTCAAAATACGCTCTTAATTTCTCAAAAACTAACCGATACCAGAAAAATCATTTTCAAACTATCTTTGCTCATAAACTTTATCTAGGGAACATTTTCTAATAAAGAAAATGTAGAAAAGGCGGGCGATTAAATAAAATAAACCCTTGAAAATTAGAAAATTTTCGGGTTCTCACACTCATACTTTTCGGGGCGTCACAATCCCCCCTCCTTAAAATAATGTCGTCCTCGACATTCCATCTTGTACCAATCAAGTCGAGATATCCCGCATGAATCACTAATATTGCAAACCAAACCCACAGTCCGGCATCCTAAACTTCAAGCCTAGGATACACTACCGAGATCTGAAGCCTAAGCTCTGATACCAACTGTGACCGCCCCACCTCCCCCTAAGGCGAACCAGAGGGTTCGGCCTGCCCAGCTCTCGCCGGGACTCAGTCGTTCACTACAATCCTCAAATGAATTACAAGAATAAACCTCAAATATTACAATCTAAATCTCCAATATACATCAAATTCTCCAAAAATTACATGTTATAAGCGAAGCGGAAACAATTCCCAACTATACGTAAAATGATTCCCAAATCCAAACTGTACAAGATATAGGCCATCCAGACATGTGAATAAGCACAACAAGTCCTTCCTTCGCCTTGAGCCCTGTGGAGGGGAATAAAATATTTTTGGGGTGAGCTAGAAGCTCAACGAGTAACCAGGAAAATCATTAAACAAATATATTTCACAATGTTGCATTTCGATCATTTCGATGATGTCATGATTCAGAGATCAAATGTACGTTTAGTGCTCTCGTGAGCCGGTGAAATCACAGCACTTCAACACCCAACGCTCAAATAGATCATTTAACATTAACATTAACATTAGGAGGGAGCCCCTTTTTGAGCTCCGGAGCCATTTGCTCCATCATGTCACGAACTCACGAAAATTGTGGAGACGTTGGTGTCCAGCACAAGACTTTCCCAGAACTCATTGAAGCCAAATCATGTCATGAATTCACATGCAAGCACGCATGAGATGCAATCGAGTACATAACGCAAGAAACATTTCACAAGAACTTTGGAAATTGTTTAGGGTCACTCACCTCCACGGCTCAGAAATCATCCAGCATATAACATTGCCTTGCGCAAATCCAAGTCTTAGATCACAAACTCAATGCAAACAAGTCCTTTAAAAGTTCGGACAGCATTTCCCCTGAATTTGCTTACTTTTCCAGCCATCATGGCTTCATTATTTCCTCGGCCAGTCCCAAAGGTACACACACAACAACAAGTTCATCCAATAGCCATTCAGCAAGTTCCAAGTAGTACTAGTACAAGTCAAACTAGGGAAAAGTCCGGAAATGAAAGTTAAGCTCAAAACCAGAAAAACAGGTTTTGACATCATTTTGCGGTAATGGTACCAAAGGCGCTACGATTGTCGGATGAAGGTGCAAGATACACCGTTTCGAAGCTAAGAGATAGGGATACAATATTTCAGAAGGTCACTCAATCCAGTTTCGAGTGTAACCAGGTCAAAAATGCAAGATACCATACCAGAATCACAAAAACAGAGTCACAGAACGCATTCTAGCGGAAACATCATAAATCAGGCTATCCAAGTCCAAATCCAGAAATTCCAAAACCATCTGAAAGCTAAGAAACAGGGATAAAAGACTAGAACAACCAATTCTGAAGCAATTCTAGCCAAAACAACCAATTACAGGCGCAATTCTTACATTCGAGTAAAACCAGAACAGCAATAGTAATTTCGACTTGTCTCACTCTACACTACTCCGATTGACCTGAAAATTTGCAGGCACCTCTAAAATATCATTTCCTACAACTTTCATGTTTTAAGCCAAGGCCAATTCGGCCTCTATCTAGGACCTAAAAATTCGGACAGAATGTAGCTTCAAGAACCCTAGGTTTTTCAATTTTCTTCCAAAACAGAAATTGGTTGCAATCTTCCACTTTTTCCACCTTCTAGAATCATTATATACCATTTCCAATCATCATACAAGGCCACACCCTCAAATTCATATATAAACAGAAAAATCACCAATAAATGGAAAACTTTACCACTTCATCCAAAATCAAGAAATAATCCATAAAAGTGCATCTTATACCACCTCCAATCATGAATTGAACATCAATTAAGGGAGGAGAGTGGTTCTTCACAACTCACCTTAGCCATACAAGAGATAGAGCAACAAAACACCTTAGCTTTCCAAACAACTCCACAAAACACCTCAAGACCACTTAGCAAAGAGATTTTATGGAATGATTTGGAGTTTTATTGGTTGGATTTGAAGATTGAGCAAGAAATAGAAGGAAGAAATTGAGAGCTTTTCTTTCTTTCTTGAGCAACAACATTCGGCCAAGAAGCTTGCAAAATGAAGCTTATTTTGATCAATTTTTTTTGTATTTATTTGGTAAAGGTAAAGGTAAAGTCAAATGGTCAAAGTCCAAGATTAAATTAGATGGTGACACTTGTCACCTTTAGGTTTAAAACTTATCTTTTTGTCTCTCCAATACAAATATCTTAACACCTTGTAAAATAATATCACTTAATACAAATTTCCAACAAGTTGTCCAAAATATAATGCATTTACCGCACTTGCGGGTCCCACGTTCAAAATACGCTCTTAATTTCTCAAAAACTAACCGATACCAGGAAAATCATTTTCAAACTATCTTTGCTCATAAACTTTATCTGGGGAACATTTTCTAATAAAGAAAATGTAGAAAAGGCGGGCGATTAAATAAAATAAACCCTTGAAAATTAGAAAATTTTCGGGTTCTCACACTCATACTTTTCGGGGCGTCACAATCTCCCCTCCTTAAAATAATGTCGTCCTCGACATTCCATCTTGTACCCATCAAGTCGAGATATCCCGCATGAATCACTAATATTGCAAACCCAACCCACAGTCCGGCATCCTAAACTTCAAGCCTAGGATACACTACCGAGATCTGAAGCCTAAGCTCTGATACCAACTGTGACCGCCCCACCTCCCCCTAAGGCGAACCAGAGGGTTCGGCCTGCCCAGCTCTCGCCGGGACTCAGTCGTTCACTACAATCCTCAAATGAATTACAAGAATAAACCTCAAATATTACAATCTAAATCTCCAATATACATCAAATTCTCCAAAAATTACATGTTATAAGCGAAGCGGAAACAATTCCCAACTATACGTAAAATGATTCCCAAATCCAAACTGTACAAGATATAGGCCATCCAGACATGTGAATAAGCACAACAAGTCCTTCCTTCGCCTTGAGCCCTGTGGAGGGGAATAAAATATTTTTGGGGTGAGCTAGAAGCTCAACGAGTAACCAGGAAAATCATTAAAAAATATATTTCACAATGTTGCATTTCGATCATTTCGATGATGTCATGATTCAGAGATCAAATGTACGTTTAGTGCTCTCGTGAGCCGGTGAAATCACAGCACTTGAACACCCAACGCTCAAATAGATCATTTAACATTAACATTAACATTAGGAGGGAGCCCCTTTTTGAGCTCCGGAGCCATTTGCTCCATCATGTCACGAACTCACGAAAATGGTGGAGACGTTGGTGTCCAGCACAAGACTTTCCCAGAACTCATTGAAGCCAAATCATGTCATGAATTCACATGCAAGCACGCATGAGATGCAATCGAGTACATAACGCAAGAAACATTTCACAAGTACTTTGGAAATAGTTTAGGGTCACTCACCTCCACGGCTCAGAAATCATCCAGCATATAACATTGCCTTGCGCAAATCCAAGTCTTAGATCACAAACTCAATGCAAACAAGTCCTTTAAAAGTTCGGACAGCATTTCCCCTGAATTTGCTTACTTTTCCAGCCATCATGGCTTCATTATTTCCTCGGCCAGTCCCAAAGGTACACACACAACAAAAAGTTCATCCAATAGCCATTCAGCAAGCTCCAAGTAGTACTAGTACAAGTCAAACTAGGGAAAAGTCCGGAAATGAAAGTTAAGCTCAAAACCAGAAAAACAGGTTTTGACATCATTTTGCGGTAATGGTACCAAAGGCGCTACGATTGTCGGATGAAGGTGCAAGATACACCGTTTCGAAGCTAAGAGATAGGGATACAATATTTCAGAAGGTCACTCAATCCAGTTTCGAGTGTAACCAGGTCAAAAATGCAAGATACCATACCAGAATCACAAAAACAGAGTCACAGAACGCATTCTAGCGGAAACATCATAAATCAGGCTATCCAAGTCCAAATCCAGAAATTCCAAAACCATCTGAAAGCTAAGAAACAGGGATAAAAGACTAGAACAACCAATTCTGAAGCAATTCCAGCCAAAACAACCAATTACAGGCGCAATTCTTACATTCGAGTAAAACCAGAACAGCAATAGTAATTTCGACTTTTCTCACTCTACACTACTCCGATTGACCTGAAAATTTGCAGGCACCTCTAAAATATCATTTCCTACAACTTTCATGTTTTAAGCCAAGGCCAATTCGGCCTCTATCTAGGACCTAAAAATTCGGACAGAATGTAGCTTCAAGAACCCTAGGTTTTTCAATTTTCTTCCAAAACAGAAATTGGTTGCAATCTTCCACTTTTTCCACCTTCTAGAATCATTATATACCATTTCCAATCATCATACAAGGCCACACCCTCAAATTCATATATAAACAGAAAAATCACCAATAAATGGAAAACTTTACCACTTCATCCAAAATCAAGAAATAATCCATAAAAGTGCATCTTATACCACCTCCAATCATGAATTGAACATCAATTAAGGGAGGAGAGTGGTTCTTCACAACTCACCTTAGCCATACAAGAGATAGAGCAACAAAACACCTTAGCTTTCCAAACAACTCCACAAAACACCTCAAGACCACTTAGCAAAGAGATTTTATGGAATGATTTGGAGTTTTATTGGTTGGATTTGAAGATTGAGCAAGAAATAGAAGGAAGAAATTGAGAGCTTTTCTTTCTTTCTTGAGCAACAACATTCGGCCAAGAAGCTTGCAAAATGAAGCTTATTTTGATCAATTTTTTTGTATTTATTTGGTAAAGGTAAAGGTAAAGTCAAATGGTCAAAGTCCAAGATTAAATTAGATGGTGACACTTGTCACCTTTAGGTTTAAAACTTATCTTTTTGTCTCTCCAATACAAATATCTTAACACCTTGTAAAATAATATCACTTAATACAAATTTCCAACAAGTTGTCCAAAATATAATGCATTTACCGCACTTGCGGGTCCCACGTTCAAAATACGCTCTTAATTTCTCAAAAACTAACCGATACCAGAAAAATCATTTTCAAACTATCTTTGCTCATAAACTTTATCTGGGGAACATTTTCTAATAAAGAAAATGTAGAAAAGGCGGGCGATTAAATAAAATAAACCCTTGAAAATTAGAAAATTTTCGGGTTCTCACACTCATACTTTTCGGGGCGTCACAATCTCCCCTCCTTAAAATAATGTCGTCCTCGACATTCCATCTTGTACCAATCAAGTCGAGATATCCCGCATGAATCACTAATATTGCAAACCAAACCCACAGTCCGGCATCCTAACTTCAAGCCTTAGGATACTACCGGGATCTTGAAGCCTAGCTGCTGATACCAAACTGTGGACGCGCACCCACCTCCCCCTAAGGCGAACCAGAGGTTTCGGCCTGCCCAGCTCTCGCCGGGACTCAGTCGTTCACTACAATCCTCAAATGAATTACAAGAATAAACCTCAATTATTACAATCTAAATCTCCAATATACATCAAATTCTCCAAAAATTACATGTTATAAGCGAAGCGGAAACAATTCCCAACTATACGTAAAATTATTCCCAAATCCAAACTGTACAAGATATAGGCCATCCAGACATGTGAATAAGCACAACAAGTCCTTCCTTCGCCTTGAGCCCTGTGGAGGGGAATAAAATATTTTTGGGGTGAGCTAGAAGCTCAACGAGTAACCAGGAAAATCATTAAACAAATATATTTCACAATGTTGCATTTCGATCATTTCGATGATGTCATGATTCAGAGATCAAATGTACGTTTAGTGCTCTCGTGAGCCGGTGAAATCACAGCACTTCAACACCCAACGCTCAAATAGATCATTTAACATTAACATTAACATTAGGAGGGAGCCCCTTTTTGAGCTCCGGAGCCATTTGCTCCATCATGTCACGAACTCACGAAAATTGTGGAGACGTTGGTGTCCAGCACAAGACTTTCCCAGAACTCATTGAAGCCAAATCATGTCATGAATTCACATGCAAGCACGCATGAGATGCAATCGAGTACATAACGCAAGAAACATTTCACAAGTAACTTTGGAAATAGTTTAGGGTCACTCACCTCCACGGCTCAGAAATCATCCAGCATATAACATTGCCTTGCGCAAATCCAAGTCTTAGATCACAAACTCAATGCAAACAAGTCCTTTAAAAGTTCGGACAGCATTTCCCCTGAATTTGCTTACTTTTCCAGCCATCATGGCTTCATTATTTCCTCGGCCAGTCCCAAAGGTACACACACAACAACAAGTTCATCCAATAGCCATTCAGCAAGCTCCAAGTAGAACTAGTACAAGTCAAACTAGGGAAAAGTCCGGAAATGAAAGTTAAGCTCAAAACCAGAAAAACAGGTTTTGACATCATTTTGCGGTAATGGTACCAAAGGCGCTACGATTGTCGGATGAAGGTGCAAGATACACCGTTTCGAAGCTAAGAGATAGGGATACAATATTTCAGAAGGTCACTCAATCCAGTTTCGAGTGTAACCAGGTCAAAAATGCAAGATACCATACCAGAATCACAAAAACAGAGTCACAGAACGCATTCTAGCGGAAACATCATAAATCAGGCTATCCAAGTCCAAATCCAGAAATTCCAAAACCATCTGAAAGCTAAGAAACAGGGATAAAAGACTAGAACAACCAATTCTGAAGCAATTCTAGCCAAAACAACCAATTACAGGCGCAATTCTTACATTCGAGTAAAACCAGAACAGCAATAGTAATTTCGACTTGTCTCACTCTACACTACTCCGATTGACCTGAAAATTTGTAGGCACCTCTAAAATATCATTTCCTACAACTTTCATGTTTTAAGCCAAGGCCAATTCGGCCTCTATCTAGGACCTAAAAATTCGGACAGAATGTAGCTTCAAGAACCCTAGGTTTTTCAATTTTCTTCCAAAACAGAAATTGGTTGCAATCTTCCACTTTTTCCACCTTCTAGAATCATTACATACCATTTCCAATCATCATACAAGGCCACACCCTCAAATTCATATATAAACAGAAAAATCACCAATAAATGGAAAACTTTACCACTTCATCCAAAATCAAGAAATAATCCATAAAAGTGCATCTTATACCACCTCCAATCATGAATTGAACATCAATTAAGGGAGGAGAGTGGTTCTTCACAACTCACCTTAGCCATACAAGAGATAGAGCAACAAAACACCTTAGCTTTCCAAACAACTCCACAAAACACCTCAAGACCACTTAGCAAATAGATTTTATGGAATGATTTGGAGTTTTATTGGTTGGATTTGAAGATTGAGCAAGAAATAGAAGGAAGAAATTGAGAGCTTTTCTTTCTTTCTTGAGCAAGAACATTCGGCCAAGAAGCTTGCAAAATGAAGCTTATTTTGATCAATTTTTTTGTATTTATTTGGTAAAGGTAAAGGTAAAGTCAAATGGTCAAAGTCCAAGATTAAATTAGATGGTGACACTTGTCACCTTTAGGTTTAAAACTTATCTTTTTGTCTCTCCAATACAAATATCTTAACACCTTGTAAAATAATATCACTTAATACAAATTTCCAACAAGTTGTCCAAAATATAATGCATTTACCGCACTTGCGGGTCCCACGTTCAAAATACGCTCTTAATTTCTCAAAAACTAACCGATACCAGGAAAATCATTTTCAAACTATCTTTGCTCATAAACTTTATCTGGGGAACATTTTCTAATAAAGAAAATGTAGAAAAGGCGGGCGATTAAATAAAATAAACCCTTGAAAATTAGAAAATTTTCGGGTTCTCACACTCATACTTTTCGGGGCGTCACAATCTCCCCTCCTTAAAATAATGTCGTCCTCGACATTCCATCTTGTACCCATCAAGTCGAGATATCCCGCATGAATCACTAATATTGCAAACCCAACCCACAGTCCGGCATCCTAAACTTCAAGCCTAGGATACACTACCGAGATCTGAAGCCTAAGCTCTGATACCAACTGTGACCGCCCCACCTCCCCCTAAGGCGAACCAGAGGGTTCGGCCTGCCCAAGCTCTCCCGGGACTCATCGTTCACATACAATCCTCAAATGAATTACAAGAATACCTCAAATATTTAACAATCTAAATCTCCATATACATCAAATCTCCAAAAATATTACATGTTATTAAGGAAGCGGGAAACAATTTCCCAAAACTATACGTAAAAATGATTTCCCAAATCCAAACTGTACAAGATATAGCCATCCAGACATTGAATAAGCACAACAAGTTCCTTCCTTCGCCTTGCAGCCCTGTGAGGGGAATAAAATATTTTTTTGGGGTGCAGCTAGTAAGCTCAACGAGTAACCAGCGAAAATCATTTAAACAAAAATATATTTCACAATTGTTGCATTTCGATCATTTCGCATTGAATGTCATTGCATTCAAGAGATCAAATGTTACGTTTTAGATGCTCTCGTGAGCCGGTTGAAATTCACAGCACTTGAACACCCAACGCTCAAATAGATCCATTTAACATTAACATTAAACATTAGGAGGAGCCCCTTTTTGAGCTCCGGAGCCATTGGCTCCATTCATGTCACGGAACTCACGAAAATGGATGGAGACGTTGGCTGTCCAGCACAAAGACTTTCCCAGAACTCATTGAAGCCAAATCATTTTCATGGAATTCACATGCAAGCACGCATGAGCATGCAATCGAGTACATAACGGCAAGAAACATTCACAAGACTTGGAAATTAGTTTAGGCCGTCACTCACCTTCCACGGCTCAGAAATCATCCAGCATATAACATTGCCTTGCGCAATCCAAGTCTTAGATACAACTCAATGCAAACAAGTCCTTTTAAAAAATCTCGGACAGCATTTCCCCTGAAATTTGCTTTACTTATTCCAGCATCATGGCTTCATTATTTCTCGGCCCAGTCCCAAAGGTACACACAACAAACAAACCAAGTTTCATCCAATAGCCAATTCAGCAAGCTCCAAGTAGTACTAGTACAAGTCAAACTAGGGAAAAGTCCGGAAATGAAAGTTAAGCTCAAAATCAGAAAAACAGGTTTTGACATCATTTTGCGGTAATGGTACCAAAGGCGCTACGATTGTCGGATGAAGGTGCAAGATACACCGTTTCGAAGCTAAGAGATAGGGATACAATATTTCAGAAGGTCACTCAATCCAGTTTCGAGTGTAACCAGGTCAAAAATGCAAGATACCATACCAGAATCACAAAAACAGAGTCACAGAACGCATTCTAGCGGAAACATCATAAATCAGGCTATCCAAGTCCAAATCCAGAAATTCCAAAACCATCTGAAAGCTAAGAAACAGGGATAAAAGACTAGAACAACCAATTCTGAAGCAATTCTAGCCAAAACAACCAATTACAGGCGCAATTCTTACATTCGAGTAAAACCAGAACAGCAATAGTAATTTCGACTTGTCTCACTCTACACTACTCCGATTGACCTGAAAATTTGCAGGCACCTCTAAAATATCATTTCCTACAACTTTCAAGTTTTAAGCCAAGGCCAATTCGGCCTCTATCTAGGACCTAAAAATTCGGACAGAATGTAGCTTCAAGAACCCTAGGTTTTTCAATTTTCTTCCAAAACAGAAATTGGTTGCAATCTTCCACTTTTTCCACCTTCTAGAATCATTATATACCATTTCCAATCATCATACAAGGCCACACCCTCAAATTCATATATAAACAGAAAAATCACCAATAAATGGAAAACTTCACCACTTCATCCAAAATCAAGAAATAATCCATAAAAGTGCATCTTATACCACCTCCAATCATGAATTGAACATCAATTAAGGGAGGAGAGTGGTTCTTCACAACTCACCTTAGCCATACAAGAGATAGAGCAACAAAACACCTTAGCTTTCCAAACAACTCCACAAAACACCTCAAGACCACTTAGCAAAGAGATTTTATGGAATGATTTGGAGTTTTATTGGTTGGATTTGAAGATTGAGCAAGAAATAGAAGGAAGAAATTGAGAGCTTTTCTTTCTTTCTTGAGCAACAACATTCGGCCAAGAAGCTTGCAAAATGAAGCTTATTTTGATCAATTTTTTTGTATTTATTTGGTAAAGGTAAAGGTAAAGTCAAATGGTCAAAGTCCAAGATTAAATTAGATGGTGACACTTGTCACCTTTAGGTTTAAAACTTATCTTTTTGTCTCTCCAATACAAATATCTTAACACCTTGTAAAATAATATCACTTAATACAAATTTCCAACAAGTTGTCCAAAATATAATGCATTTACCGCACTTGCGGGTCCCACGTTCAAAATACGCTCTTAATTTCTCAAAAACTAACCGATACCAGGAAAATCATTTTCAAACTATCTTTGCTCATAAACTTTATCTGGGGAACATTTTCTAATAAAGAAAATGTAGAAAAGGCGGGCGATTAAATAAAATAAACCCTTGAAAATTAGAAAATTTTCGGGTTCTCACACTCATACTTTTCGGGGCGTCACAATCTCCCCTCCTTAAAATAATGTCGTCCTCGACATTCCATCTTGTACCCATCAAGTCGAGATATCCCGCATGAATCACTAATATTGCAAACCCAACCCACAGTCCGGCATCCTAAACTTCAAGCCTAGGATACACTACCGAGATCTGAAGCCTAAGCTCTGATACCAACTGTGACCGCCCCACCTCCCCCTAAGGCGAACCAGAGGGTTCGGCCTGCCCAGCTCTCGCCGGGACTCAGTCGTTCACTACAATCCTCAAATGAATTACAAGAATAAACCTCAAATATTACAATCTAAATCTCCAATATACATCAAATTCTCCAAAAATTACATGTTATAAGCGGAAGCGCGCAAACAATTCCCAACTATACGCTAAAAATTGAGTTCCCAAATCCAAACTGTACAAGATATTAGGCCATCCAGACCATGTGAATAAGCACAAACAAGTCCTTTCCTTCGCCTTGAGGGCCCTGTGGGAGGGGAATAAAATTATTTTTGGGGTGAAGCTAGAAGCTCAAACAGTAACCAGGAAAATTCAATTAAACAAATATATTTTCACATGTTTGCATTTCGATTTCATTTCGATGATTGTCATGATTAGAGATCAAATGTACGTTTAGTGCTCTCGTGAGGCGGTGAAATCACAGCACCTTGAACAACCCAACGCTCAAATAGATCATTTAACATTAACATTAACATTAGGAGGGAGCCCCCTTTTTGAGCTCCGGAGCCATTTGCTCCATCATGTCACGAACTCACGAAAATGGTGGAGACGTTGGTGTCCAGCACAAGACTTTCCCAGAACTCATTGAAGCCAAATCATGTCATGAATTCACATGCAAGCACGCATGAGATGCAATCGAGTACATAACGCAAGAAACATTTCACAAGTACTTTGGAAATAGTTTAGGGTCACTCACCTCCACGGCTCAGAAATCATCCAGCATATAACATTGCCTTGCGCAAATCCAAGTCTTAGATCACAAACTCAATGCAAACAAGTCCTTTAAAAGTTCGGACAGCATTTCCCCTGAATTTGCTTACTTTTCCAGCCATCATGGCTTCATTATTTCCTCGGCCAGTCCCAAAGGTACACACACAACAACAAGTTCATCCAATAGCCATTCAGCAAGTTCCAAGTAGTACTAGTACAAGTCAAACTAGGGAAAAGTCCGGAAATGAAAGTTAAGCTCAAAACCAGAAAAACATGTTTTACATCATTGAGGTAAATGGCTACCAAAGGCGCTACGATTGTCGGCATGAAGGTGCAAGACTACACCGTTTCGAAAAGCTAAGAGATAGGGATTACAATATTTCAGAAGGTCACTCAATCCAGTTTTCGAGTTGTAACAGGTCAAAAATGCAAGATACCATTACCAGAATCACAAAAACAGAGTCACCAACGCATTTCTAGGGTAGGAAAAACATTCATAAATCAGGCTATCAAGTCCAAAATCCAGAAATTCCAAAACCATCTGAAAGCTAAGAAACAGGGATTAAAGACATAGAACAACCAATCTGAAGCAATTCTAGCCAAAACAACCAATTACAGGCGCAATTCTTACATTCGTGTAAAACCAGAACAGCAATAGTAGTAATTTCGGACTTGTTCTCACTCTACACTTACTCGATTGACCTGGAAAATTTGCAGGCACCTCTAAAATATCATTTCCTTACAACTTTCATGTTTTAAGCAAGGCCAATTCGGCCTCTATCTAGGACCTAAAAATTCGGACAGAATGTAGCTTCCAAGAACCCTAGGTTTTTTCCAATTTCTTTTCCAAAACAGGGAAATTTGGTTGCCAATTCTTCCACTTTTTCCACCTCTAGAATCATTATATACATTTCCAAATCATCATACAAGGCACACCCTCAAATTTCATATATAAACAGAAAAATCACCAATTAAATGGAAAACTTTTACCACTTCATCCAAAATCAAGAAATAATCCATTAAAAGTGCATCTTTATACCACCTTCCAATCATGAATTGAACATCAATTAAGGGAGAAGTGGTTCTTCACAAACTCACCTAGCCATACAGGATAGAGCAACCAAAACACCTAGCTTTCCAAACAACTCCACAAAACACCTCAAAGACACTAGCAAGGATTTTATGAATGATTTTGAGTTTTAATTGCGTTGGATTTGGAAGATTGAGCAAAAGAAATAAGAAGAAGAAATTGAGAGCTTTTCTTTCTTTCTTGCAGCAAACAACATTCGCAAGAAGCTTGCAAAAATGAACGCTTATTGATTCAATTTTTTTGGTATCTATTTGGTAAAGGTAAAGGTAATGTTCAATGGTCAAAGTCAAGAGTAAATTAGATGGTGACACTTGTCACCTTTAGGTTTAAAACTTATCTTTTTGTCTCTCCAAGACAAATATCTTAACACCTTGTAAAATAATATCACTTAATACAAAATTTCAACAAGTTGTCAAAAATATAATGCATTTACCGCACTTGCGGTTCCCACGTTCAAAATACGCTCTTAATTTCTCAAAAACTAACCGATACTAGAAAAATCATTTCAAAACTATCTTTGCTCATAAATTTTATCTGGGGAATTTTTCTAATAAAGAAAATGTAGAAAAGACGGGCGATTAAATAAAATAAACCCTAGAAAATTAGAAAATTTTGGGTTCTCAACACTCATACTTTCGGGCGTTCACAATCTCCCCTCCTTTAAAATTAATTCGTCCTCGACATTCCATCTTTGTACCAATCAAGTCGAAGATATCCCGACATGAATCAACTCTAATATTGCAAACCAAACCACAGTCCGGCATCCTAAACTTCAAGCTAGGGGATACACTAACCGAGAATCTGAAGCCTAAGCTCTGATACAACTGTGACCGCCCCACCTCCCCCTAAGGCGAACCAGAGGGTTCGCGCCTGCCAGTCTCGCCGGGGACTCAGTCGTTTCACTACAATCCTCAAATGAATTACAAAGAATAAACCTCCAATATTACAATTCCTAAAATCTCCAATATACACCCCCCCAACTTCAAATTCTCCAAAATTACATGTTATAGCGAAGCGGAAAACATATTCCCAACTATACAATAAATGATTCCAAAAAAATCAAACTGTACAAGATATATGCCATCCAGACATGCTGAATAAGCACAACAATTCCTTCCTTCGCCTTGAGCCCTGTGGAGGGGAATAAAATTATTTTTGGGGTGAGCTAGGAAGCTCAACGAGTAACCAGGAAAATCATTAAAACCCAAATATATTTCACAATCGTTGCATTCGATCATTTCGATGATGTCATGATCAGAGATCAAATGTACGTTTAGTGCTCTCGTGAGCCGGTGAAATCACAGCACTTGAACACTCCAACGCTCAAATAGATCATTTAACATTTAAACATTAACATTAGGAGGGAGCCCCTTTTGAGCTCCGGAGCCATTTTGCTCCATCATGTCACGAACTCACGAAAAATGTGGAGACGTTTGGTGGCCAGCACAAGACTTCCCAGAAACTCATTGAAGCCAAATCATGTCATGAATTTCACATGCAAAAGCACGCCATGAGATGCCAATCGTCCAGTTACATAACGCAGAAAACATTTTCACAAGTACTTTGGAAATAGTTTAGGGTCCTCACCTCACGGCTCAGAAAATCATCCAGCATTTATAACATTTGCTTGCGCAAATCCCAAGTTTCTTAGATCACAACTCAATGCAAAACAAGGTCCTTTAAAAGTTCGGACAGCTTTCCCCTGAATTTGCTTACTTTTCCAGCCCATCATGAGCTTCATTATTATCCTCGGCCAGTCCCAAAGAGTACACACACAACAACAAGTTCAATCCAATAGCATTCAGCAAGTTCCAAGTTAGTACTAGTACAAGTCAAACTAGGAAAAGTCCGGAATGGAAATTAAGCTCAAAACCAGAAAAACAGGTTTTGGACATCAGTTTTGACGGTAATTGGTACAAAGCGCGCTACGATTGCGGATGAAGCGTGCTAAGATACACCGTTTCGAAGCTAAGAGATAGGGATTACAAATATTTTCAGAAGCGTCACTCAATCCAGTTTTCAGTGTAACCAGGCTCAAAATGCAAGATTACCATACCAGAATTCACAAAAACAGGGAGTCACAGAACGCATAACTAGCGGAAACATCATAAATCAGGCTATCCAAGATCCAAATCCAGAAATTCCAAAACCATCTGAAGCTAAGAAACAGGGATAAAAGACTAGAACAACCAATTCTGAAGCAATTCTAGCCAAAACAACCAATTACAGGCGCAATTCTTACATTCGAGTAAAACCAGAACAGCAATAGTAATTTCGACTTGTCTCACTCTACACTACTCCGATTGACCTGAAAATTTGTAGGCACCTCTAAAATATCATTTCCTACAACTTTCATGTTTTAAGCCAAGGCCAATTCGGCCTCTATCTAGGACCTAAAAATTCGGACAGAATGTAGCTTCAAGAACCCTAGGTTTTTCAATTTTCTTCCAAAACAGAAATTGGTTGCAATCTTCCACTTTTTCCACTTTCTAGAATCATTATATACCATTTCCAATCATCATACAAGGCCACACCCTCAAATTCATATATAAACAGAAAAATCACCAATAAATGGAAAACTTCACCACTTCATCCAAAATCAAGAAATAATCCATAAAAGTGCATCTTATACCACCTCCAATCATGAATTGAACATCAATTAAGGGAGGAGAGTGGTTCTTCACAACTCACCTTAGCCATACAAGAGATAGAGCAACAAAACACCTTAGCTTTCCAAAAAACTCCACAAAACACCTCAAGACCACTTAGCAAAGAGATTTTATGGAATGATTTGGAGTTTTATTGGTTGGATTTGAAGATTGAGCAAGAAATAGAAGGAAGAAATTGAGAGCTTTTCTTTCTTTCTTGAGCAAAATGAAGCTTATTTTGATCAATTTTTTTGTATTTATTTGGTAAAGGTAGAGGTAAAGTCAAATGGTCAAAGTCCAAGATTAAATTAGATGGTGACACTTGTCACCTTTAGGTTTAAAACTTATCTTTTTGTCTCTCCAATACAAATATCTTAACACCTTGTAAAATAATATCACTTAATACAAATTTCCAACAAGTTGTCCAAAATATAATGCATTTACCGCACTTGCGGGTCCCACGTTCAAAATACGCTCTTAATTTCTCAAAAACTAACCGATACCAGGAAAATCATTTTCAAACTATCTTTGCTCATAAACTTTATCTGGGGAACATTTTCTAATAAAGAAAATGTAGAAAAGGCGGGCGATTAAATAAAATAAACCCTTGAAAATTAGAAAATTTTCGGGTTCTCACACTCATACTTTTCGGGGCGTCACAATCTCCCCTCCTTAAAATAATGTCGTCCTCGACATTCCATCTTGTACCCATCAAGTCGAGATATCCCGCATGAATCACTAATATTGCAAACCCAACCCACAGTCCGGCATCCTAAACTTCAAGCCTAGGATACACTACCGAGATCTGAAGCCTAAGCTCTGATACCAACTGTGACCGCCCCACCTCCCCCTAAGGCGAACCAGAGGGTTCGGCCTGCCCAGCTCTCGCCGGGACTCAGTCGTTCACTACAATCCTCAAATGAATTACAAGAATAAACCTCAAATATTACAATCTAAATCTCCAATATACATCAAATTCTCCAAAAATTACATGTTATAAGCGAAGCGGAAACAATTCCCAACTATACGTAAAATTATTCCCAAATCCAAACTGTACAAGATATAGGCCATCCAGACATGTGAATAAGCACAACAAGTCCTTCCTTCGCCTTGAGCCCTGTGGAGGGGAATAAAATATTTTTGGGGTGAGCTAGAAGCTCAACGAGTAACCAGGAAAATCATTAAACAAATATATTTCACAATGTTGCATTTCGATCATTTCGATGATGTCATGATTCAGAGATCAAATGTACGTTTAGTGCTCTCGTGAGCCGGTGAAATCACAGCACTTGAACACCCAACGCTCAAATAGATCATTTAACATTAACATTAACATTAGGAGGGAGCCCCTTTTTGAGCTCCGGAGCCATTTGCTCCATCATGTCACGAACTCACGAAAATGGTGGAGACGTTGGTGTCCAGCACAAGACTTTCCCAGAACTCATTGAAGCCAAATCATGTCATGAATTCACATGCAAGCACGCATGAGATGCAATCGAGTACATAACGCAAGAAACATTTCACAAGTACTTTGGAAATAGTTTAGGGTCACTCACCTCCACGGCTCAGAAATCATCCAGCATATAACATTGCCTTGCGCAAATCCAAGTCTTAGATCACAAACTCAATGCAAACAAGTCCTTTAAAAGTTCGGACAGCATTTCCCCTGAATTTGCTTACTTTTCCAGCCATCATGGCTTCATTATTTCCTCGGCCAGTCCCAAAGGTACACACACAACAACAAGTTCATCCAATAGCCATTCAGCAAGTTCCAAGTAGTACTAGTACAAGTCAAACTAGGGAAAAGTCCGGAAATGAAAGTTAAGCTCAAAACCAGAAAAACAGGTTTTGACATCATTTTGCGGTAATGGTACCAAAGGCGCTACGATTGTCGGATGAAGGTGCAAGATACACCGTTTCGAAGCTAAGAGATAGGGATACAATATTTCAGAAGGTCACTCAATCCAGTTTCGAGTGTAACCAGGTCAAAAATGCAAGATACCATACCAGAATCACAAAAACAGAGTCACAGAACGCATTCTAGCGGAAACATCATATATCAGGCTATCCAAGTCCAAATCCAGAAATTCCAAAACCATCTGAAAGCTAAGAAACAGGGATAAAAGACTAGAACAACCAATTCTGAAGCAATTCCAGCCAAAACAACCAATTACAGGCGCAATTCTTACATTCGAGTAAAACCAGAACAGCAATAGTAATTTCGACTTTTCTCACTCTACACTACTCCGATTGACCTGAAAATTTGCAGGCACCTCTAAAATATCATTTCCTACAACTTTCATGTTTTAAGCCAAGGCCAATTCGGCCTCTATCTAGGACCTAAAAATTCGGACAGAATGTAGCTTCAAGAACCCTAGGTTTTTCAATTTTCTTCCAAAACAGAAATTGGTTGCAATCTTCCACTTTTTCCACTTTCTAGAATCATTATATACCATTTCCAATCATCATACAAGGCCACACCCTCAAATTCATATATAAACAGAAAAATCACCAATAAATGGAAAACTTCACCACTTCATCCAAAATCAAGAAATAATCCATAAAAGTGCATCTTATACCACCTCCAATCATGAATTGAACATCAATTAAGTGAGGAGAGTGGTTCTTTCACAACTCACCTTAGCCATAGCAAGAGATAGAGCAACAAAACCCTTAGCTTTCCAAACAACTCCACAAAACACCTCAAGACGGCACTTAGGGCAAAAGAGATTTTATGGAATGATTTGGAGTTTTATTGTTTGGATTTGAAGATTGAGCAAGAAAAATAGAAGAAAAATTGAGAGCTTTTCTTCTTTCTTGAGCAACAAATTCGGTCCAAGAAGCTTATCTTTGCAAAATGAAAGCTTATTTTGCAATTTTTTGTATTTATTTGGTAAAGGTAAAGGTAAAGTCAAAATGGTCAAAGTCGCAATGAATTAAATTATGGATTGGTGACTACTTGTCACCTTAGGTTTAAAACGTTATCTTTTGTCTTCTCCAAACAAATATCTTAACACTTTGTAAAAAATAATATCACTTAATACAAATTTCCAAACAAAGTTGTCCAAAAATATAATAATGCATTTACCGGCACTTGCGGGTCCAACGTTCAAAATACGCTCTTAATTTCTCAAAACCTAACCGATGTACAGAAAAATCATTTTCAAACTATCTTTGCTCATAAACTTTATCAGGGGACATTTTCTAATAAAGAAAAATGTAGAAAAAAAGGGCGGGCGATTTAAATAAAATAAACCCTTGAAAAAATTGAAAATTTTTGGGTTCTCACACTGCATACTTTTCGGGTCGTCAACAATCTCCCTCCTTAAATAATGTCGTCCTCGACATTCCATCTTGTATGCGCAAATCAAGTCGAGATATCCAGCTATGAATGCACTAATTATTGGGGCAAACCAACCCACAGTTCGCGGCATCCTAAACTTCAAGCCTAGGATAACTAACGCGAGCATCTGAAGCCTAAGCTCTGATACCAACTGTGAACCGCCCGGCCTGCCCGGCCTAAGGCGAACCCAGAGGGTTGCGGCCTGCCAGCTCTCGCGGGACTCAGTCGTTCACTACAATCCTCAAATGAATTACAAGAATAAACCTCAAATATTAAATCTAATCTTCCAATATATGCATCAAATTCTCCAAAATTTTTTTTTTTAACATGTTATAAGGCGAAGCGGAAACAATTCCCATACCTATACATTAAAATGATTCCCAAATCCAAACTGTACAATGATATAGGCCATCCAGACATGTGAATAAGCACAACAAGTCCTTCCTTCGCCTTGAGCCCTGATATGGAGGGGAATAAAATATTTTTGGGGTGAGCTAGAAAGCTCAACGAGTAACCAGGAAAATCATTAAAACAAATCATATTTCACAAATGGTATGCATTTCCGATGCATTTGCGATGATGTTCCATGATTCAGAGATCCAAATGTACCGTTTAGTGTGCTCTCGGGAGCCGGTGAAATCACAGCATTGAACACTCAACGCTCAAATAGATCATTTAAACATTAACATTAACATTAGGGAGGGAGCCCCTTTTTGAGCTCCGGAGCCATTTGCTCATCAATGTCACGAAACTCAACGAAAATGGTGGAGACGTTGGTGTCCAGCACAAGACTTTCCCAGACTCATTTGAAGCCAAATCTGTCATGGAATTCACATGCAAGCACGCATGAGATGCAAATCGGAGTAACATAAACCGCAAGAAAACATTTCACAGTACTTTGAAATAGTTTAGGGTAAACTGCAGCCTCCACGGCCTCAGAAATCATCCAGCACTATAAACATTGCCTTGCGCAAATCCAAGTCTTAGATCACAAACTCAATGCAAACAAGTCCTTTAAAAGTTCGGACAGCATTTCCCCTGAATTTGCTTACTTTTCCAGCCATCATGGCTTCATTATTTCCTCGGCCAGTCCCAAAGGTACACACACAACAACAAGTTCATCCAATAGCCATTCAGCAAGTTCCAAGTAGTACTAGTACAAGTCAAACTAGGGAAAAGTCCGGAAATGAAAGTTAAGCTCAAAACCAGAAAAACAGGTTTTGACATCATTTTGCGGTAATGGTACCAAAGGCGCTACGATTGTCGGATGAAGGTGCAAGATACACCGTTTCGAAGCTAAGAGATAGGGATACAATATTTCAGAAGGTCACTCAATCCAGTTTCGAGTGTAACCAGGTCAAAAATGCAAGATACCATACCAGAATCACAAAAACAGAGTCACAGAACGCATTCTAGCGGAAACATCATAAATCAGGCTATCCAAGTCCAAATCCAGAAATTCCAAAACCATCTGAAAGCTAAGAAACAGGGATAAAAGACTAGAACAACCAATTCTGAAGCAATTCCAGCCAAAACAACCAATTACAGGCGCAATTCTTACATTCGAGTAAAACCAGAACAGCAATAGTAATTTCGACTTTTCTCACTCTACACTACTCCGATTGACCTAAACATTTGCAGGCACCTCTAAAATATCATTTCCTACAACTTTCATGTTTTAAGCCAAGGCCAATTCGGCCTCTATCTAGGACCTAAAAATTCGGACAGAATGTAGCTTCAAGAACCCTAGGTTTTTCAATTTTCTTCCAAAACAGAAATTGGTTGCAATCTTCCACTTTTTCCACTTTCTAGAATCATTATATACCATTTCCAATCATCATACAAGGCCACACCCTCAAATTCATATATAAACAGAAAAATCACCAATAAATGGAAAACTTCACCACTTCATCCAAAATCAAGAAATAATCCATAAAAGTGCATCTTATACCACCTCCAATCATGAATTGAACATCAATTAAGGGAGGAGAGTGGTTCTTCACAACTCACCTTAGCCATACAAGAGATAGAGCAACAAAACACCTTAGCTTTCCAAACAACTCCACAAAACACCTCAAGACCACTTAGCAAAGAGATTTTATGGAATGATTTGGAGTTTTATTGGTTGGATTTGAAGATTGAGCAAGAAATAGAAGGAAGAAATTGAGAGCTTTTCTTTCTTTCTTGAGCAACAACATTCGGCCAAGAAGCTTGCAAAATGAAGCTTATTTTGATCAATTTTTTTGTATTTATTTGGTAAAGGTAAAGGTAAAGTCAAATGGTCAAAGTCCAAGATTAAATTAGATGGTGACACTTGTCACCTTTAGGTTTAAAACTTATCTTTTTGTCTCTCCAATACAAATATCTTAACACCTTGTAAAATAATATCACTTAATACAAATTTCCAACAAGTTGTCCAAAATATAATGCATTTACCGCACTTGCGGGTCCCACGTTCAAAATACGCTCTTAATTTCTCAAAAACTAACCGATACCAGGAAAATCATTTTCAAACTATCTTTGCTCATAAACTTTATCTGGGGAACATTTTCTAATAAAGAAAATGTAGAAAAGGCGGGCGATTAAATAAAATAAACCCTTGAAAATTAGAAAATTTTCGGGTTCTCACACTCATACTTTTCGGGGCGTCACAATCTCCCCTCCTTAAAATAATGTCGTCCTCGACATTCAATCTTGTACCAATCAAGTCGAGATATCCCGCATGAATCACTAATATTGCAAACCAAACCCACAGTCCGGCATCCTAAACTTCAAGCCTAGGATACACTACCGAGATCTGAAGCCTAAGCTCTGATACCAACTGTGACCGCCCCACCTCCCCCTAAGGCGAACCAGAGGGTTCGGCCTGCCCAGCTCTCGCCGGGACTCAGTCGTTCACTACAATCCTCAAATGAATTACAAGAATAAACCTCAAATATTACAATCTAAATCTCCAATATACATCAAATTCTCCAAAAATTACATGTTATAAGCGAAGCGGAAACAATTCCCAACTATACGTAAAATTATTCCCAAATCCAAACTGTA
>NW_020861804.1:0-46434 GCF_003713205.1 Coffea eugenioides
GGGTTGTTGTCTATTACCGCGCCCACGTCCCCGTCCACTACGTGTTCCTTCCATAAACTTTACTTGGTCTAGGCAATGGTACTAAACCAATATAAAACAATGCATGTAAGTAAACTCAAAACTTTTCCAAACAAAGATATACATTCCAAACAAGGCAAACAACACACATATATATACAATCAGTCAAGTCAAGTTCAGTCAAGTCGAGTACAAAACATGGACAATCCCCAAGGGAATGGCCTTATCAAAAGAAATATACACGTAGCTAATCTAGCCGCACAAAAACGATTAGCTAAGGCCCTTCTCCTTATCTACCTTATATACACACCTTATATACAAAACCACAATTATCCAAAACAACTCTAGGAGTCATAACCTAGACCGACGACGAGCTATGAGACCCACCCGACGGAATGGATCCAAACCCAGCCTCAGGCCCCACGCAAGAGTCCTCGTCACTTACGCCCTCGACCACATCCGCGCAAAGGTTCAGGATCGAGACAGCTCGAGCCTTAACCTTGCGAGCGCGCTTGGTCTCGCACTCTTGGGCTTCCCTAAACTGAGTGCAGAGGTCATCAACCCTATCATCTGCATCAAGCACGTCGTACTTCAGACCCTCAATGCGCTCGGCCTGTCTCTCATTGGCCGCCCTAAGTTGGGTCACCTCGGCCTCCAGTCGAGCATTCTTTCCGGCCAACTCCTTACGCTCCTTGTCCACTGCAAACACCAGAGCGTTAGGATAGGCATACTTATGTTTACACTCACACCGTCGGAGACGGTTAGACGGGCTCCAGCGCACGACGGCCCCTCCTGGCCGTATCTGGTACGGGATCACTGGGAGCGCTACACGAGGTCGCTCGCCTGCAGGGTCACCACTCGGTCCACTAGATCCGTCCATCCTACACCAAAAGCAATTAACCATAAATAATCTTAAAGGCCATAAACAATAAACCCTCAAATCGAGCATTTCTATTACACCCAAGCTACTTCAAACCTAGGCTCTGATACCACCTGTGACAGTCCCACCTTCCCCTAAGGCGAACCAAAGGGTTAGCGGACTGCCTGCCCAGCTCTCGCCAGGACTAACGGTGCAGTTTAGAGCGAGCTATTGTGTGACAGTCCCACTTTCCCCTAAGGCGAACCAAAGAGGTTAGCGGACTGCCTGCCCAGCTCTCGCCAGGACTAACGGTGCAGTATAGAGCGATCTTTCACGTTCCGGAACTTATAACGCGCGCAAATAAGGCAAAAGGGCAAAATAACCCAAAATAAAAGAAACAAAATCCGGAGTCGGCCATGAATAGTAACCGACTCGTCCGAACCCAACCAAACATCGAATTACATAAACCACAAAACATTTAGCCTTTACAAACCAAAAATGACATTTAAAAGTGATACAAAAGTCACTACATATATGGTTTGCCAAAACAAAAGTGAAAACGGCCCTAATGATACATTTAGGGTCCCATTTTATATACAATACAAAAGAGTCATTCATCTAGTTCATTTGGCAACCATTTATCAAAATTCATTCCAAAAGAGTCATATTCCTGTAAGGAAAACAAAAGGAACGGGGTGAGCTAAAGCTCAGTGAGCAACTATCACAATAGCAATTAAGATCACATAAGCAAGCATAAACAATAGGGTTTCATATGCATAAACAAGCATAATAGCAAACCAGAAAAATCAAGCATTGGAACTCATTCGTCCCAACTACAAAAACAGTTTTTGGCCTCCAAAAGCGGTAATGGCACAACTCTCACTACAATTATCGGATGGGGGTGTAAGACCCACCATTTCGAAGCCAAGAAATAGAACTACAACAATGTAGAAGGTCACTCAATCCAGTTCCTAACACAACTAGGTCAAATATACGAAATACTATACCAGAATTCCCAAAACAGGTTTGCAAAACGCAGAAAACTGTAATCGGTATATCTCAGTCCATACAAGTCCAAATGCCGAAATTCCAAAGGCATATGTTAGCTAAGACATTCAGCTACATTTCATCAGAAGACACCAACTTTAAAATCCAAACCAATTCCAGTCAAAACAGGAAATTTCTATCGCAGTTCGGACATTCTGTGCACCAAAAACAGCAACAGTAAAAACGGCATAACTCACTCTACACTTGTCCAATTGCCCTGAAATTTTGCAGTCACACTAAACTCATCAATACCTACAACTTTCATGTTTTGAGCAAAGTCCAATTCGGCCTCTAGCTATGACCTAAAATTTCGGACAGAATAGGGGTTCAAGAACCCTAACTTTTCACATTTCATTCCAAATCCAAAATTGATTGCATTTAACAACAATTCATACCTACTAGAGTCAAAGCCCCTTATTACCAACCATCATACTAGTCCACAACATCAAAATCATATGAAACCAGAAAATTCATCATAAAATGGAAAACTTCACCAAAACAAGCTCTAAGCTCAACTCCATCCGCGGTCAATTGACTCGAGCCAGCAAAGGCATGGTCGAGGAGATTGACAAGCCATGGGGACTATTTCTATGGAATCATTGGGTATGAGACTCTTGATTTCTGTATACTCGAGTATTACCATTTTAAACTGGTTGGAGTTCGGGCCCGGTAGGGGTATGTGAGGTGGAAGGAAATTGGAGAAAATGGAGTCTACAGTATTGGTTACTTCTTAGGCGTTGACGGAAGGTCAACGGGGCGAGATCAAGTACGGCAAGCGAGGAAAAGGGCTCTTGAGAGCCGTCCGTATCCTTTTGAAATTCTTTATTAAAATGTGTGTTAGTTGCCTCATTATTGAATGTATTGAGATTGAGTAGCTTTGTGCTTATATGAACTTCGTTACGTTGGTGATGGTACCTCATTGGGTGAAAGCTCACTCTATTGCATTTGTTTTCCTTACAGGGAGATGAATACCTTTTGGGAAACTGTGATTTTGAAGCCGAGTTGAGTTAGATTAATATTCTTTTGTATAGCTCCTTGATGGTTGGAAAACCTTAAGTGTATTTTGATTCAACATTTCCTTTTAAGTTGTAAATTTGCAACCGTACGTGTATAAACGTGTTTGGTAATATTCATGTGTTATTTGGTTTGTAAAGGTTCAATTTCAAGGATGATATGATTTGTTGGTAATCGGTTGGGTTTCGGACAGGATCAAATTTTGAACGACAAAAGAAAAATTTTTGGCGGGAAAGGCACAGGGGAATCCGACCGAGAATCCAGCCAGATCTTGGCCGGATTGTCTTGAAAATTTTTGAATCCGGGCAGTTGGTCACTATCTCCAATCCGGCCAGATTCCGGCCGGATTGTGACGTGGCCGGCACCATTCATGTGCGGCTCAATTTTTTCGTTTTTCGTTTCACGAATTAAGAATCTTTTGAGCGCGCTAATATCTTCTGGAACGTTTTCGATTGTATATAACCGTCTTAATTGTCCTGGCGAGAGTTGGACAGGCAGTCCGCTAACCCCTTTGGTATGCCTTAGGGGAAGGTGGGGCTGTCACACCTAGTCCCGACGAGAGTTGGGCAGGCAGTCCGCTGATACCCTAGGATTCGCCCTAGGGAGAGGTGGGGCTGTCACAGGTGGTATCAGAACCTAGGTTTGAATTGGCCTGTGCGTGTTAGAAATTTTTGACTTGAGGATTATATTTGATTATTTCCCCTTAAGAGTACTTAAGTTTTATCTACACTTTGTGTAGGATGGACGGACATAGTTGCCCTAGTGATAGTCCAGTTAGCGAGCCACCTCGTGGAGTACTCCCGATGATTAAGTACCAGATTAGGCCCGGAGGGCCTACCATACACTGGAGTCCAGCCAATCATTTTCGGCGTTGTGAGTACCGCCATACTTATGCCTATCCTAATACCGTTGTTTTGGCCATGGTAGAGGAGAGGGAAGCTCTAGCGAAGGACAATGCCAGGTTTGAAGCTGAGGTGAATCAGTTAAAGGAAACTATTAAAATGCAAGTTGAGCGAATCAAGGAACTTGAGTATGATGTGGTTGAGCACCAGGAAAGGGTTGGTGATCTTTGCGCGCAGTTGGGAGAAGCTCAGGAGCGCATGGTTACGAGAACTATGAAGGTGAGGACTAGAGTCGAGTCGATCTAGAACATTTGTGATGACCTACTTGGAGATGTGAGTGATGAGGCTTCTCACATTGGAGGTGAGGCAGGAGCTGAACCTGCCCAGGACGGGAGGTCAGCTAGTCCCGCAGTGGAATAGGTCTTCCCTTCTAGGTTAGGATTGTGGATGATTTTGACCATTGTACGTAGAAAGGATAGGGGATGTGGTGACTTGGTGGTTGTATAGTTTTCTTTTGACTGCGTACACTGGCTTTTGCATGATATGACTTGATGAACTGTGCCTGTATTTTTGAGGCTCATACTTGATACTTTTGGCCTTGTTAGCTTGTAAATGACTGCTATGAGCCATTGAATGTATAATACTTTGACTTTGACTTTGACTTGACTTTATTTCGAATTGGCATTTAACTGCTTTGTGTTTTCCTTTGCTTATCGTGATTTCAACTTCATTTTTCTTTGACTTTCGATTGTAAATAAGTATCTATTGTTTACTCAAAACTTGCTTACCTATTAGTTATAATATTTGGACCCTAGAACAGTGAGTGATAATGGAAGGTAGACGACAATGTGGTCGGGGTCGTGGGCGTGAACCCAGGCAAACCCAAGACCATGAAGAGGAAGAAGGGTCTGTAGCCAATCAGAACCAGGAACCAAGAGGTGGAGAAGGGGACCACATAGCTATGGCTATCAATCATATGACTGACCTACTAGCTAGATTGGTTGACCAGCAAGGTCAAGTACCGGGTAACCAGCCAAAGGACCCTGAAGTTGGTGAGGATAGGGCCTTGGAATAGTTCCAAAAGTTTGCTCCTCCAAAATTTCTTGGGAGACCCGATCCCGAAGTTGCCGAAAACTAGTTTGAGCGAATGGAGGATATGTGAGAACCCGTAATTTGTATTTTCTAGGTTTTCGCATTTTTCATGGCTTGTTTTCTGCATTTTCGTGAGTAGGAAAATTTCTAGATATTTTTAAGGAGCAGATATAGTTTTTAGATGATTTTTCTAGTATCGAATAGGTTTTGAGAAATTAAGAGCGTATATCGGACGTGGGACCCACTAGTGCGAAAAGTTCGGAAAAATTCGGCCAACTAGGTTAAGTTTTGGATACTGGATTTAATTTACCGGGTGTTAAGAGATGATTAGAGGATACTTTATGGATTAGAGTGAGAGGGAACAAAGTGATGACTTGCATTAATGAAGGTGACAAGTGTCACCCTTGGATTAGTCCTTAAGTAAGACTATTATTCCTTGTCTTACCATTTGGTTAAAATATCTCAAAAATTACCAAAAATTCACTCTTTTCTTCTCCATCTTGGCCGGCCTTCTCTAGCAAAGGAAGAAAGAAAACTCTTCAAAGTTTTGGCTTCCATCTAGCTCAAATCCTCCAAAACAATCACTTAAACTTGCTTCTACTCCATAAAACCTCTTCATTAGGTGTTAGTGAGTTGTTTGGTGAAGTGTCTTGGGAAGCTAAGGTGTCAAGCAACTCTCCCTCTCTTGTTTTACTAGGTGAGTAGTGAATGAACCTTCTCCTTCACCTAATGAAGCTTAATTTGTGCTTAGTGGTAGTTAAAATGTTGAATTTTGTGGTTTATTTCTTGATTTTGGATGAAGTGGTGAAGTTTTCCATTTATTGGTGATTTTTCTGTTTATATATGAATTTGAGGGTGTGGCCTTCTATGATGATTGAAAATGGTCTATATTGACTCTAGGAGGTGGGAAAAGTGATTAATTGCAACCAATTTATGTTTTGGAAGAAAATTGAAAAACCTAGGGTTCTTAAGGGAGCATTCTGTCCGAATTTTTAGGTCCTATATAGAGGCCGAATTGGCCTTACCTCAAAACATTAAAGTTGTAGGGAATGACGTTTTAAAGCTGCCTACAAAATTTCAAGTCAATCGGAGTAGTGTGGAATGAGAAAAGTCGAAATTACTATTTCTGTTCTGGTTTTACCCGATTGTAAGAATTGCGCCTGTAATTGGTTGTTTTGGTCAGGATTTCTTCCGAATTGGTTGTTGAGGTATTCTGATGAAATGTAAACCTGTCTCTTAGCTTTCAGCTGGTTTTGGAATTTCTGAATTTGGACTTGGATAGCCTGATTTATGATGTTTCCGCTAGAATGCGTTTTGTGAATCTATTTTTCCGGTTCTGGTGTAGTTTCTTGCATGTTTGACCTAGTTACCCTCGAAAATGGACTGAGTAGCCTTCTTTAATATTGTAGCCCCTTATGTCCTGAATATATCTGCAAAATTTGCGGTCAAACGGATCTGTGTAGCTCGAGTTATAACCAAAACACTCGCACCTGTTTTGTACCCTGAAATTGTGTACGTTTTGAATTTCAGCCTCTGTCCGTGCATTTTTCCGTTTTGATCCCATACGATCTGGGTGTCAACTCCTTCATAAGAAATGTAGATCTTGGTTTTGTCTTCAAAACGATATGAAGTACGTCAAAATCCGAGTTCCGTAGCTCCTGTTATGACCAAAACAAAATTGATCGTCAGAACTGCCTTGAATCTGGACAGTTCTGACAGGTACTTTGGCACTCAATTTTCGTTCTGTTCTGAGTGGATTCAGGTCTTGGCCAAAATATAAAAGTTTTAGCCTTATTCTCAGCTTTCTAATGCCTTTGGAATTTCCTGATTTGGATTTGTGAGCTGGGAGTTATAGTCCAGCAAATATACCCTGTCCGTTACTTTGGAGTGCGAATTCCTGGAACGGTTTTCTGCACTTTCGACCCATCTCTGTTCAGATCCGGAGTTATGGGTCTTCATTAAAAGTATAGACTTTTCTCTTAGCTTCGCAACGGTATCTCATGTACCTTGATCCGACACTGATAGCTTCGATTAGACTCAAAACAGTTTTGACGGCAAAATGGCTAGGCCGCCATTCCCGTTTCCGTGTGCCGTTTCCGCACTTGCATGTGCCGATTTTGCCGTTTTGCTTGTTTTAAGTATGTTAGTAGCCGTTTGTGATATATTGTGACACAATCTTCAATTTCAGACGTTGGTGAGCTAGGTGGAGCCGGTGGGGCCTACTAGCTACTCCTCGCGGCACGAATTTCGTACTTTTGCTCTTTTGTTCGTTGTGTAAGTATTCAGGCCGCTCTTATGTGTTAGTTGTTTATGTGTTTTGATATGTATGAAAAGGGTACCTAGGCGAGGGTGTACTTTATCGCACTCGACCTAAACCCTAATTTACGCACACATTTGTATATGGCATATGTATATGAATCATTTTGGAACTAAACCCCTTGAGCTTGTGGCTCGGGGTGACTTTTGTATAATTTTGTGAAGTTTGTGAGTTTGGTGTTGATTTTCCGACCGAGATGGACTATTCGTGCCGGTCAGGGCTTGGTCGAAGCCAGTCCAACTTAGTCTGAGGTCACCAAGTTTGTGAATCCGGTTCACCGAGAATGTGGACCAAGTTTGTGACCCGAGCCTGTGACTCAAGCTCAAGTTTGTGATTTCGTTCGTCCGGGCAAGTTTGTGAGGTGACTGGCCAGTGAGGGTGATAAGGTGTTCGGTGGGTGTACAAGTGAAGTTTCTACGGACCTTATTTATGGTCGACGGAGTGTCGACAGGAGATCACACATGGCAAATGACTTGGCTTTGGAGCCACCTGTATCCTTATTATGTGATGTTACTTTTCTGCTTTTGCTTTACTCTTACTGTGCAATTGTTGTTACGTGAGATTTACGCTTTTGCCCCTGTTTACTTACTAAGCATATAGCTTACCCCTTTCCTTTTGTTTTCCTTAGCAGGAGCCGACGCCGGGACTTTTGACACATACACTAGTATAGTTAGGTTTGATTGTAACAGTCGGACAGTTAGGATGTTTGTTTTTGTTTTGGTGGTTTGTATAAGAACCCTCCATAGGGTCTACCTTCTGCTGGTTGTTATTCTAATGTATTAGAGTGGTTTGACTCGATACTTTTGAAGATGTAAATAGAACTCTTTTGGCGTTAGATATATTGTGAATAGTATGCTTGTAGGTTTATCTAATTTTATTGTTTTGAAATTTTGAGTCCCGGCGAGAGCTGGGCAGGCGGCCCGCCGAACCCTCTGGTTCGCCTTAGGGGGAGGTGGGGCCGTCACAGGATATATTCGCTACGTTACATTACACTGAAGAAAGGCAAGTGACCTTCGCAGTTTTCCAGTTGGAAGGCGTGACCCATTCTTGATGAAATGTAGTGAGGGCAAAGTGGGACAGGGTACAAACCCTACGTACTTGGTTAAACTTTACTAGGGTATTCAATAAGAAGTTCCTCCCACCCTTAATCCAGGAGAAAAGAGAGGATGAATTTATCAAACTGCGTCAAGGCACATCAAGTGTAGCAGAATATGAGACCCAGTTCACCGGACTCTCTAAATTTGCTTCGGAAATGGTGGTTATTGAGCAAAAATGCATAAGGTGTTTTGTCCAGGGTTTGAATGTGGAGATTCAAAAGGACTTAGCTGTAGCTCAAATCGACATGTTTAAGGATGCTCTTGAGAAAGTTCAAGGAGTGGATCAGGTCCAATTTCAAGTTCAGACCGTTCAAGCCAAGAGACGTGGAGCATCTAGTAGTGCTTCCGGGCAAGACGATCAACATGTACCATCTCCTAAGTTTGGGAGGGGTACGAGTGGAGTTCGAATCTCAAGGACACCAAGAGGAGCACCATCCAGAGGGGCTCAAAGTGGAAGGGGACAACAGAAGCCTATCTCCCAAGGAGCTCCTACACCCGCTTCTCGAACAAGCTGTGGATATTGTGGTAAGATAAACCATACCGAAGATGCTTGTTGGCGCAATTAGGAAATATCTCCGTTGCGGAAGTTCCGAGCATCAGATCGCTACCTGCCCTGTTAAAAATCGTGAAGGAAATGAGGATGCGCAGCCAGAGAAGTCAAACCCTAAGCAACTAACTGCTAGTGGGAGTAGGTCAAAAGTCTTTCTAGGGTTTTTGCTTTGGACCATCAGCGAGTCCCTGAGTCATCTAATATAGTGGAAGGTACGATCCCTGTATTCCACCATTTAGCTAAGCTTCTAATTAACCCTAGGGCAATCCATTCTTTTGTGAATCTTGCCTTTATGTATGGTATTGATGTGAATCCTATTAAATTACCTTATGTCTTAGAAGTTAGAACACCTACTGGGGATCAAAGCCTAATTACCGATACGGTTTATAAGAATTATGAGATTTGGGTAGGAGAACGGAAGTTGGTCGTAGAATTGATAAGTTTAGACCTCAAGGGGTATGACGTGATATTAGGCATGGATTGGTTGGCTCACTATAATACTCAGTTGAATTGCAAGACTAAGGTGGTGGAATTCTCTATACCAGGAAAGACGACTGTAAGATTAGATGTGCGAGGTAGATTAGTCTCGTTTGCACTTATTTCGGGAATTCGAGCTAGAAAATTATTGAGTAAAGGAGCGCAGGGTTACTTAGCTTTCTTAATTAATACTCCTGGAGATAAGGTGAAACTGGAGGATGTGTTAGTAGTAAATGAATTTCCAGACGTTTTCCCTGACGAGTTGAAGTCAATGCCGCTAGAGAGGGAAATAGAATTTAAGATCGATTTAGTGCCTGGAATCGCTCCTATTGCGAAAACACCATACCGAATGGCCTCTGCTGAACTTAAGGAACTAAAACTGTAGTTACAGGATTTGTTAGAGCGAGAGTTTATTCAAAAAAGTGAATCACCTTGGGGAGTGCCTGTCCTATTTGTTAAAAAGAAGGTTGGCAGTTTGAGGCTCTATATAGATTATCGCGGCTTAAATGATGTCACGGTGAAAAATAAATATCCTTTGCCGGACATTGATGAGTTGTTTGATCAGTTGCAAGGAGCGATGATTTTCTCTAAGTTGGACTTGAGACAATGTGAGAACCCGTATTTTTCATTTTCTAGGTTATATATATATATATTTTTTTTTTCATGGCTTGTTTTCTGCATTTTCGTGATTAGAAAAATTTCTAGATGAATTTAAGGAGCAGATATAATTTTTAGATGTTTTTTTTCTAGTATCGAATGGATTTTGAGAAATTAAGAGCGTATACCGGACGTGGGACCCACTAGTGCGAAAAGTTCGGAAAAATTCGACCAACTAGGTTAAGTTTTAGATACTGGAGTTAATTTATCGGGTGTTAAGAGATAAGTAGAGGTTGCAATTTGGATTGATATGAGAGAGACAAGTTAGGTAGGTATTTAATAAAAGGTGACAAGTGTCACTTGGCTATTGGTTGGACCATTTGACTACTATTGCATGTCTTACCAATTGACTTAAATATCTTAAAATTCACCAAAAATCCCTCATTCTTCTCTTCCTCTTGGCCGAATCTCTTAAGCAAGGAAAGAAAGAAAACTCTTCAAGATTTTGGCTTCCATCTTGCTTCAATCAACTTACTCAACCATCCAACCTTGATTTTGCTCCATAAAACCACTTAAGGAAGTGTTGGTGAGTTGTTGTGTGGAATTATTTGGAAAGCTAAGGTGACCAATAGCTCTCTCTCTCTTTGTTTTAAGGTAAGTTGTGAAGAACCACCCTCCTCCTTTAATTGATGCTTAAATCATGCTTAGTGGTAGTAGAAGATGCAAGTTTATGGATTAATTCTTGATTTGTGGTTGAAATGATCAAGTTTTATTATTTTTGGGGATTTTTCTGTTTTAATATAAGCATGATTGTGTGGTTATCTATGATGATTGGAAATGGTCTATAATGACTTAAGGAGGTGGGAAAAGTGATTAATTGCAACCAATTTCAGGTTTGGAAGAAATTTCAGAAAATTAGGGTTCTTGAGGGAGCATTCTGCCCGAATTTTTAGCTCCTAGTTAGAGGCCGAATTGGCCTTTCCTTAAAACATGAAAGTTGTAGGAAATGACATTTTAGAGGGGTCTACAAAATTTCAGGTCAATCAGAGTAGTGTAGAATGAGAAAAGTAGAAATTACTATTGCTGTTCTGGTTTTACCCGAATGTAAGAATTGCGCCTGTAATTGGTTGTTTTGGCTGGAATTTCTTCCAAATTGGTTTTTGAGGCCTTCTGATGAAATTTATCCCTGTTTCTTAGCTTTCATCTGGTTTTGGAATTTCTTGATTTGGACTTGTAGAACCTGAGTTATGATGTTTTCGCTAGAATGCGTTTTGGTGAATCTGTTTTACGTTTTTGATGTAGTATCTTGCATTTTCGACCTGTTTGCACTCAAAACTGGGTTGAGTGACCTTCTGTGATGTTGTAGCGCTGTCTCTTAGCTTCGATATTGTGGGTCTTGCACCCTCATCCGATAATCGTAGTGAAATTGGTGCCATTACCGCAAAATGAAAACAAAAACTATTTTTTTTTCAGGGCCAAAGCTAGTTACATTTCCGAAATTTCTGGTTTCCTTTAATGGTTGTATATACTTATGGAACCCTATTGGGGTCATGTTTGGCCTTGGTTTATGACTCGTTATCGAGTCTCATGGTATTTGTTTGCATGTTTTAGGACGTGACCGTGGTGCACAACGTTCTTTTGACGGAAGTGAATGAAACCACATTTGCGAGCTTAGTGAGTGTTCTATATACGTTTTGTTTCTATGACTTTGTGGATTGTTGTGACTATGTGGTTATTTGTGAACATTTGATTAAATGTTAATTGTTTTCTACGATTTCTAAAATGATCTTTTGCTAGGTGAGTGTGTACTTTATCGCACTCGACCTAAATAAATATGAGATTTTTGGTGTTTAAATGTTGAAATATTAATTGCGCATGAATGTAAGCCTTTTGGCTGAACTGGGCCCTTGCCTTTGTTACCGATCGACTCGAGCCAGAAGCGGACTCGGTCGGGCGATTTGGTGACCTGGGTGCACATTTGGTATACTCGAGTAGTACCTTGTAGTCTGGTCAATGTCCGGATGGGTGGAGTCCGGTCAACGTCCGGATGGGGGGGAAAGCCTGGCCAACGTCCAGGGGGAGGTAAACAAGAATGAACAAACGAACGTCAAAAAAAACAACGAGGGGTTTACTTACAAAGATGCAATTTTAAATAATTGGAGGAATAAGGAAATGAATGGGAAACGAACAAGGAATTGCTCCTTGTGAGCCTGTATCCTTTTAATGAATGTATTATGATTGCTTTATATTGGACATGTTTTCTGGATTATTTGTTATTACATGATTAATGTCCTTGTTCAATTACTTGTTTTTGTATATAGAATCTCACTGAGCTTTTAGCTCACCCCTTTAGTTTGTTTTCCTTAACAGGGGAAGGCGAGCAAGGACGAGAGCTCAGTTTAGACTAGCCTAGACTAGTTTTTGGTTTTGTAATGGTTCTCGCCCTAGTGCTTGGCACCGGCTGGATGTGTGGTGAACTGAGAACCTTTGTATATTCGATGTTTGTACTCCCTTTTGAGATAGTAATGTACATAAGTTTTGCGTTAAGTTTTGGATCGTCGTTATATTTATTCTCGTGATTTATTTCGATTTTTAATTGAGGGTTGTAGTGAACGACTGAGTCCCGGCGAGAGCTGGACAGGCGGTCCGCCGAACCCTGGGGTACGCCCTAGGGGGAGGTGGGGTCGTCACAGGTGGTATCAGAGCTTAGGCTTCAGATTCCTGTAGTGTATCCTAGGCTTGAAGTTTAGGATGCCGGACTGTGAGATTTGATTTGATTCGATTTGAATTGAAAGTTAAGCGATTGAGGGATAAAACCTATAACTGCTTCGCGTGGTCTCGGCGCGGAGTGACCCTGGACTAAGTGGTGAATAAGTATGAGGGACTAAGTGAAGCTATGAATTGCGAATGTTATAGGCCTTAAATCTTTCTCATGGTATCTGAGGATCATAGATAGGTATGTCAGGTAGGAATTCCGATTGTAGATAGTTTACTCTTGGGACTGCAGCTCGAGATGTGAATTATCTTATTTCAGATTCTTGTGCCTGAGTACTCCAAAGTTGAGGCGCTGCTAAGTACTTGAGACTTGCATTTTGGGAACATGAACAGGCTTTGTCTGACTAGAATGAGCACAAGAGGACAGGGACATCTAGTTTGGATAGTAAGTGATGTGAGGGACTGGACGGGCTGATACTGGGACGACTTCACCTTTTCCTTTTGATTTACCTGTATATTGTTACTACATGACGTTAGTATACATGTGTGTACATGGTTATCTGTCCAACTTGATATGTATTTGTGTATTTGCTTATCCGTCTTCTTGATATGGCATGTTATGTGCGTATATGTTTATTGGTGTATTTGGAATGCTAGAATTTGTTCCTGTAGTCAATTTACTGTGTTTATTTACTAAGTTACCTTTTGGGAAAAAGAAAAGAAAATAGAGAGGGAAAACATATATATGGACGGGAGACGTAGTCGTGGACGTGGAGCTAGTCGTGGCCGTGGAGCTAGGCAAGCTCAAGAACCGAGAGAAGAAAGAGAAACAGTGGCCGAGCAAGAACAGGGACCGAGGGTTGAGGCTGGAGATCAAATGGCAACGGCGATGCAACAAATGACAAATATCCTGGCACGACTGGTAGATCAACAGGGTCAAATGCCAGTGAATCAACCCCGAAATCCTGAGATCGGAGAGGATAAGGCTCTTGAGAGATTCCAAAAGTTTCTACCTCCGAAATTTCAAGGAGGGCCTGATCCGGATATAGCTGAGCAGTGGTTGGAGGCAATGATTAATATCTTCGCGGCTTTGAATTACACGGAGCAAAGACAAGTAAATTTTGCTGTATTTCAATTCGAAGGACCAGCCCGCGCGTGGTGGAATGTAATTAAGGCCAAGTGGGAAAGAGAACAGACGGTATGGACATGGGCGAACTTTGTAAGGGAATTTAACGAAAAGTATCTCCCACCTTTAGTCCAAGAAAGGAGAGAGGACGAATTTATTGGCTTGCGTCAGGGAACCCTAAGTGTGGCCGAATACGAGACCAAATTTACTAGACTATCTAAATTCGCTTCCGAATTGGTGGTTACGGAGCAACGGAGAATAAGACGATTTGTACAAGGACTAAATTTGGAAATCCAGGAGGCATTAGCGGCAGTTCAAGTTAATACGTTTACAGAGGCTCTTGAGAAGGCCCAAAGAATTGAGGATGTGAAAGCCCGAGCAAAAGCCTTTCAAACGCGGAAAAGAGATACATCCAGCAGCACACCTGCGGAATTCGGAGAAAAGACAATGCTCTCCAAAGTGCAAAAAGTGAACCATTCACCTCGCCCACCTTGGACATTAAGAGCATTAGGTGAAAGGTCCATGAAAGGAAGTCAGATCGGATCAAAGGACATTTCTCGAGAAGATCCAACAGTAGCTCCTCGATTGGCCTGTGGATACTGTGGAAAGGCAAATCACACTGAGAATGATTGCTGGCGGAAAGGGGGAAAATGTTTGATTTGTGGGAGTAGCAATCATCAACTTAACAATTGCCCGAAGAAACAGCCACGAGAGGGTAGTACTCAACAAGTGGAAGGAACCAAACCGAAACAAACTCATGAAAGAGGAAACCGCACAAAAGTATCAACACAAGTTTATGCCGTAGATCAGCAATAAGTTCTGGGGTCCTCCGAGGCGACGGAAGGTATGAATTTCGAGGGCGAAATTCTTTTAAGGGGGAGAGAGTGTGAGAACCCGTATTTTTCATTTTCTAGGTTATATATATATTTTTTTTTTCATGGCTTGTTTTCTGCATTTTCGTGATTAGAAAAATTTCTAGATGAATTTAAGGAGCAGATATAATTTTTAGATGTTTTTTTTCTAGTATCGAATGGATTTTGAGAAATTAAGAGCGTATACCGGACGTGGGACCCACTAGTGCGAAAAGTTCGGAAAAATTCGACCAACTAGGTTAAGTTTTAGATACTGGAGTTAATTTATCGGGTGTTAAGAGATAAGTAGAGGTTGCAATTTGGATTGATATGAGAGAGACAAGTTAGGTAGGTATTTAATAAAAGGTGACAAGTGTCACTTGGCTATTGGTTGGACCATTTGACTACTATTGCATGTCTTACCAATTGACTTAAATATCTTAAAATTCACCAAAAATCCCTCATTCTTCTCTTCCTCTTGGCCGAATCTCTTAAGCAAGGAAAGAAAG
Source organism: Coffea eugenioides (assembly GCF_003713205.1). NCBI lineage: Eukaryota > Viridiplantae > Streptophyta > Magnoliopsida > Gentianales > Rubiaceae > Coffea > Coffea eugenioides. Next base: position 15,112 of record NW_020861804.1, read on the forward strand.
AAAACTCTTCAAGATTTTGGCTTCCATCTTGCTTCAATCAACTTACTCAACCATCCAACCTTGATTTTGCTCCATAAAACCACTTAAGGAAGTGTTGGTGAGTTGTTGTGTGGAATTATTTGGAAAGCTAAGGTGACCAATAGCTCTCTCTCTCTTGTTTTAAGGTAAGTTGTGAAGAACCACCCTCCTCCTTTAATTGATGCTTAAATCATGCTTAGTGGTAGTAGAAGATGCAAGTTTATGGATTAATTCTTGATTTGTGGTTGAAATGATCAAGTTTTATTATTTTTGGGGATTTTTCTGTTTTAATATAAGCATGATTGTGTGGTTATCTATGATGATTGGAAATGGTCTATAATGACTTAAGGAGGTGGGAAAAGTGATTAATTGCAACCAATTTCTGGTTTGGAAGAAATTTCAGAAAATTAGGGTTCTTGAGGGAGCATTCTGCCCGAATTTTTAGCTCCTAGTTAGAGGCCGAATTGGCCTTTCCTTAAAACATGAAAGTTGTAGGAAATGACATTTTAGAGGGTTCTACAAAATTTCAGGTCAATCGGAGTAGTGTAGAATGAGAAAAGTCGAAATTACTATTGCTGTTCTGGTTTTACCCGAATGTAAGAATTGCGCCTGTAATTGGTTGTTTTGGCTGGAATTTCTTCCAAATTGGTTTTTGAGGCCTTCTGATGAAATTTATCCCTGTTTCTTAGCTTTCATCTGGTTTTGGAATTTCTGGATTTGGACTTGTAGAACCTGAGTTATGATGTTTTCGCTAGAATGCGTTTTGGTGAATCTGTTTTACGTTTTTGATGTAGTATCTTGCATTTTCGACCTGTTTGCACTCAAAACTGGGTTGAGTGACCTTCTGTGATGTTGTAGCGCTGTCTCTTAGCTTCGATATTGTGGGTCTTGCACCCTCATCCGATAATCGTAGTGAAATTGGTGCCATTACCGCAAAATGAAAACAAAAACTATTTTTTTTTCAGGGCCAAAGCTAGTTACATTTCCGAAATTTCTGGTTTCCTTTAATGGTTGTATATACTTATGGAACCCTATTGGGGTCATGTTTGGCCTTGGTTTATGACTCGTTATCGAGTCTCATGGTATTTGTTTGCATGTTTTAGGACGTGACCGTGGTGCACAACGTTCTTTTGACGGAAGTGAATGAAACCACATTTGCGAGCTTAGTGAGTGTTCTATATACGTTTTGTTTCTATGACTTTGTGGATTGTTGTGACTATGTGGTTATTTGTGAACATTTGATTAAATGTTAATTGTTTTCTACGATTTCTAAAATGATCTTTTGCTAGGTGAGTGTGTACTTTATCGCACTCGACCTAAATAAATATGAGATTTTTGGTGTTTAAATGTTGAAATATTAATTGCGCATGAATGTAAGCCTTTTGGCTGAACTGGGCCCTTGCCTTTGTTACCGATCGACTCGAGCCAGAAGCGGACTCGGTCGGGCGATTTGGTGACCTGGGTGCACATTTGGTATACTCGAGTATTACCTTGTAGTCCGGTCAACGTCCGGATGGGGGGGAAAGCCTGGCCAACGTCCAGGGGGAGGTAAACAAGAATGAACAAACGAACGTCAAAAAAAAAATGAGGGGTTTACTTACAAAGATGCAATTTTAAATAATTGGAGGAATAAGGAAATGAATGGGAAACGAACAACGAATTGCTCCTTGTGAGCCTGTATCCTTTTAATGAATGTATTATGATTGCTTTATATTGGACATGTTTTCTGGATTATTTGTTATTACATGATTAATGTCCTTGTTCAATTACTTGTTTTTGTATATAGAATCTCACTGAGCTTTTAGCTCACCCCTTTAGTTTGTTTTCCTTAACAGGGGAAGGCGAGCAAGGACGAGAGCTCAGTTTAGACTAGCCTAGACTAGTTTTTGGTTTTGTAATGGTTCTCGCCCTAGTGCTTGGCACCGGCTGGATGTGTGGTGAACTGAGAACCTTTGTATATTCGATGTTTGTACTCCCTTTTGAGATAGTAATGTACATAAGTTTTGCGTTAAGTTTTGGATCGTCGTTATATTTATTCTCGTGATTTATTTCGATTTTTAATTGAGGGTTGTAGTGAACGACTGAGTCCCGGCGAGAGCTGGACAGGCGGTCCGCCGAACCCTGGGGTACGCCCTAGGGGGAGGTGGGGCTGTCACAGACAAGGTTATTATCAGTTACGAATTAAGCAGGAGGACATACCAAAGATTGCTTTTAATTCCAGATTTGGACACTTTGAGTTTGCAGTGATGCCTTTTGATTTAACAAATGCTCCTGCCGCCTTTATGAATTTAATGCATCGAATCTTTAAACCTTACTTGGACCAATTTGCCGTGGTGTTCATAGATGATATCTTGGTATACTTTAAGACTCGAGAGGATCAGGAACGGTATTTGAGGGTAGTTTTGCAGACCTTGAGAGAACATCAGTTATATGCCAAGTTTAGTAAGTGCGAGTTTTGAATGGAGAAAATTTCTTTTCTAGGGCACGTAATGTCCAAAGATGGTATTTCGGTGGATCCAGTGAAAGTAGAAGCCGTATCTGAGTGGAAACGACCAGAAACCCCAACTGAGATCCGTAGTTTCCTGGGTTTGGCAGGATACTACCGTCAGTTCATCAAGGACTTCTCCAAATTAGCAGGACCTTTAACCAACTTGACGAAAAAGCATGGTCAATTTGTCTGGTATTAAAGAAACGGACCTTTAAGTGTGAAGCTAGTTTACGGGAATTAAAGAAACGGTTGACTGCGGCACCAGTCTTAGCCTTGCCAAATGGGAAAGATAGTTTCACTGTATATACTGACGCCTCAAGAAAAGGATTGGGATGTGTTCTAATGCAAATGAGAGTGTAATTGCCTGTGCCTCTAGAAAGTTAAAACCCCATGAGCGAAATTACCGACTCATGATTTGGAGTTGGCCGCTACAGTTTTTGCCCTAAAGAAATGGAGGGATTACTTATATGTGGTGACTTTTAAAGTGTATACCGACCATAAGAGTTTGAAATATCTATTCTCTTAGAAGGAGCTAAATTTGAGACAGCGACGGTTGGTGGAATTTCTTGAGGATTATGACTGTACAATTAACTACCATCCGGGGAAGGCCAACGTCATAGTGGATGCTTTAAGTCAGAAAGTTCAAGTAGCTAGATTAATGGTCAAGGAGTGGAATTTAGTGAAAAAAGTGAGTGAATGGAATCCACAGTTGGAGCGACAGAGAGTTATTTTGGGCAATATTGTGACGCCCCCACTTCTCCCTAAGGCGAACCAAAGGGTATCGGTGGGATGCCTGCCAAACTCTCACCAGGACTCAATACAATATCAGTTCAAACTTAAATATACACTACTAACAACGACATCGGAATAAAAGTATGAAGTCATTTCCATACATGAGCATTCAACCTTATATCACAAGTTCAAGGCACATCCCCTTTTTAAAATAGACAACTTCCGAATTGTCTAGTCAAACACATTCAAATCCCTAATCAAAAGTTCAACCAAAAGGCTTCTCCGAGTGTCACTACATATCGGTTCCTGTTAAGGAAAACAAATGTACGGGGTAAGCGATTGCTCGTGAGGCTAAGAAACACACAGCAAGCACGTTGTCTAAATAACAATCCCATTTAACAAGTAAAACAGTAACATTCAAGTAAATAACAATTCGGGCGAGAAAATAGACAGAAACAATTCAAGGATATGGAAGATTTCAGGATCTAGGTTCCACTTGCTTTGTCAATGCTCGATCAATTACCTCCTCGCGATGACACTCCGTCAACCGGGTCGGTATTTAGTCCGTAGAAACTTCACTTACTCGTTCCCCGTTCACCATTACAAACCCCAGTACCCGGTCCGTTCTTCTTTTATATAAGGCGATACTACTCGAGTATGCCAAGCAAGATCTCTTAATAGATCAAGCTTATGTTTTTTTCATGGATCGCCAAGGTTCCCAACCAAACCCATGCCGGCTCGAGTCCAAGATCAGCCAGTGAGATTTGGGCGTCCCCCCACTATTACCACTAAGAGTCGAGGAGATTCACTCCAAACGACTTATGCAACCATAGCATAACTAATCATTGAAACACTTCACTTAAATATTCATTTCAAGTAATTCAAATATACTTCACTTAAATGAGAACGAGTGCGATAAAGTACACACTCGACTCGGCATTTTCATAATACTTAATCACTAATAACAATTAAGCATGTAACACTGTTCACACTGTGACAGCCCCACCTCACCCTAAGGCGAACCAAAGGGTTTGGCGGACCGCCTGCCCAACTCTCGCCGGGACTACGGATCCGGAACAGACATAAACCCTTCCAAACGCGCAAAAGAACTTCAAAAGGTAACATTCAGAACCAAATGAGCCAAAGTAAAAGATATAATCAATCTTTGGTACAGCGTTCCCACGAAAATCAAAACGAAATGGAAGAGCCGCTGCTCCGTCACAATCCATCCCATTACCAGTACACTTTGTTTAACATGAGAGAATATACATGCCCAAATATATGTCACATAAACATGAGGAAACACTTCAAAATATACATAGTAGTAAGTTTACAAACCAAAAGGAAACATTGTGGTAAGATACATTTAGGGTTTCCAACTTCCACGGAGCTATACAAAAGGGTGTTTATACAAGCTCAATTCATTCATCAAAATGATCATTGGTCCAAAAGATGGTTCCCTGTAAGGAAAACAAAGATAACGGGACGGGGTGAGCTAAAAGCTCAATGAGGTACCAAAAGTATAAAAGGTAGGAACAATAGAACTCATGGAAAATCACTTTTAAGGCACATATTCACATCAAATACAAGAGATGAAAGAACACCACAATGTAAAGGATACAGCTGGCTCTCAGGAGCCAAATCCCCGTTGCAATATTTGATCCAGCCTCGTTGACCCTCCGTCAACGTTCAAATGAAGGAACCAGTCCCGTAGAGCACCACTTTAACGCCAAAATCCCGTTCACCAAACATACCCCTTACCGGGCCCGAACACCAAACAGGAACAGGAATGGTAATACTCGAGTATATCGGAATCAAGAGTCTTAATACCCAAAGATTCCCCAAGAACAGGCACCCATGGATTGTCAATTACCTCGACCAAGCCCTTGCTGGCTCGATTTAATTAACTCCCCATGAGGTTGAGATCAAGTTAACAGGAAAATCGTTGGACACATTTCCAAACGATCTCATAACAAGCGCAAGTACCAAGTTCAAGTTCATAACAAGTACAGGTAAGAGATTCCAGTTCATTCAGTTCAGGCAAGAGAACGAGTGTGATAAAGTACACCCTCGTCTCATTCAGAATAACAGAGTTCATAGTTATCCATGTCACACATTTCAAGTATAGATGAACCAATCAAACAACAATTCAGGGGAGTGGTACACTCACCTATTAAGGCGAAATAACGTCCCGAATATCTTTCCGGGTAACACTTTCAATCACCGATGAACCCTAAGGTTAATCAAGAGAAAATATTACAGTTCCTCCAGCAAAAGTTAGGTAAATCGAAGACAATTTAAATACTACTAGTATTTTGGACATATGATTTTGGAAGTGAAAAGAGTACATTTAAACCAAAGGACATGAGTAAAATATTTGAAAAACTCATGCTCGCTCGTAAAACTTTGAAATATCCATTTGAGTCGAAGAAATGAAGAAAACGTATTTCTATTAGTCGTAAATTTCAATTTTTCCAAGTGTATAAGTTTCGGCCAGATTCGACCTTATATATCTCGATAAAAGAGGACGCAAATATCCTAGATGGTTCATATAGTATTTGATCTCAAACCGTTACCTATTACTCGAGTGTAAATTTGGGCAGCACGCCCTTTGTAGTTACCTATTTTCCAGCCATTTATGGCTTCATTATTTTCCTCAATCAATCCCAAAGTCATACACAATATAAATTCATCACAACAGCCGTTCAATAGGCTCAAAGTCATCCAAGTACAAGATTTAGCTAGGAAAATGATCGGAAATAAGCTTTAGGCTAAGGAACCAAAAAGGCAGATTCACCGCTACTTAGCGTATCGGACATAACCGAAACTACGCTTATTGGATTGAAGTGAAAGTTATACCGTTTCGAAGCTAAGATAGAGGGATATAAATTTGATGAGACTACTTAGTCCAGTTCTCATCCTAACTAGGTCAAAGTTACCAAAACAACCCCAGATTTTCCAGTTCGAAGCTCACTGTGAAATTCAACTAGCAGTCCTGATTCATTCAATCATATCTCAGTACACACAACTCCTATTCAGGTAATTCAAAAGCCATTTGAAAGCGAAGATACAAGGCTATAATTCTTAAGAAGACATCGATAACCAAATCAGTAGTATTCCCGGTCAAACTAACCAATTACAGAAGCTGATTATCAGTTTCGGACAGAAACAGGGCAGCAGGGGTATTTCGGTCTTTTCACAGGATACGTTGCTCCGATTGGGCTGAAATTTTGGAGGAAACTATAAAACATCATTCTTTACAACTTTCATGTTTTGTGCTAAGGCCAATACGACCTCTAACTATGGGTAACAGTACCGGGCAGAATAGGGAAAATTGAAACCCTAATCTGGAATTTTCCGCACAACATGGAAATTTTCCGCAATTAACTACAATTTACGCACTATGGCTTCATTCTAGACTATCCCAAGCCATCATCCATAGCCACACCATACTAAACATATAAAAACAGAAAAAATCAAAAATAAATATAAAATTCACCAATCTCTACCAAAAGTCAAGAATTCTTCCACAAAATCACTTATTCAACTACTATCAATCACTAATTGAACATTATCAAGATCAAAGGAAAGATTCCTTAACCACTCACCTTGTAAACTCAAGAAAGGAAGCAACTTAGCACCTTTGCTCCTCAAACCACTTCACCACTCACCTTAATCCCACCAAGGGAAAGGTTTTTATGGAGCAAATCAAAGTTTTAACGGTTGGTTTGTGAGATCAAGACAAGAAATTGAAGAAAGAAGTTGGAAGTTTTCTATTCTTTTTCCTCCAAGAAAGTCGGCCAAAAGAGGGAGAAATAAGATGATTTTTTGGTCAATTCTTGGTTAATTAGTAAAGGTAAGTAAGATGTCAAAGTCAAGAATTAATCACAAGGTGACACTTGTCACCCTTATTTAATGCAACTCTATCCTTTTGTCTCTCCAATGATAATCCATCTAGGTAACTTCTAATTATCTCTTAACACCTGATAAAATAAACCCGGTATCCAAAACTTAACCTAACTAGCCGAATTTTACCGAACTTTCCGCACTAGCGGGTCCCACGTCCGGTATACGCTCTGAATTTCTCAAAAACTAACCGATACTAGAAAAATTATTTAAAAACTATATTTACTCATAAAACTTATCTAGAAAATTTTCCTAATAAAGAAAATGCAGAAAAGCATGCAATTAAATAGAATAAAACCTAGAAAAAAAGAAAATTTACGGGGTCTCACACACACACTTGACACTCACCTAGTCAAAATGAGAGAGTGGTACTCAATTCAAGTGTTTAAGTGTCCGTTGTGAGGTCCTCTTCAAGGTCCCCTTGAATGCTTGAGTAAACAATAATTATCTATCACACACTATCGCTTAAGACCCCCCCAATTATCAAGAAAGATTGTACTCTTGTACAATCTAAGAAAATATCATGAAAATGAGACTTAATTATTCGTAAATCGAGACTCAAAAGTGGGGTTTAGTAATACAAGGAAAAACTAATTTTCATCTTTCAAATCAAGTGTAAAACGGTCAAGCAATATCGAAGAGAAATGGAGAGTTCTAAAAACTCAATTCCCTTCAAGTTCAGAAATTCCAGATTTGAGGTGCATTCTTTGAAAAATCATATCTCACTCTCCGTAGGTCCAAAATTGGAAATATTTGTACCATTAGAAACTACTTCCAAAGTACTAAAATTTCCTAGACGACACTTTTCCATGATTCTAAATGGAAGACACTCAAATTTCAGGTTAAAACTACCGACTTGCACTTCAAAGACAGATTCGGGGTTGGTTTTTGGTAAACATTGGAAATTTGGCAAAATTCACTGAATATGAACTTGATACGAAATATGGGCCGCTTATGGGCCATGTTTTGGGTTGCAAGAGATTGAATCTTTTAGTAATAGTTAGTAGTTTATTTTCTAGATTTCTATTTTATTTGCTAGGAATAAATTCGGTCCAAGACCTCATGTTGAGTTGGATCCGATTTATAGAGTCTAGGCTCACTATTACTTAAGTTGGTTAATTAGCTTTTATTGGGTTATGTTGGGCCAGTTTAAAGCCTTCATTGGATCGATTATAAGCTGACCATTAGATAGTGGATTTGAGTAGTGGAATCGGGCCAAAGGCCTAGCCTAGCCGAGTTAGGGTTTTCAAGTCACTTTAGGTTTTCAAGTTGTATGGCTATATATAGCCAAGGCAAGAGACCTTCATGGGCAGTTTTTGGACGATTAATAAAAATTACATTGAGAGTTCTCTCAAGCCTCATTGAAGCACCTTGAATATCTTAGATTTGTATCTTAGGTATTCAATTGACTTATCAATCTAGGACCGCGCTAGATTGTGGCGTCTTCTACAAGTACCGAGGTTCGTTGACCACGTGATCAACGGGTTTAGGTGATCCGCTGCGTTCGTCGTCTTCAACGTGAGTCTCTACCTTCTAAATCCAAGCCTTTCTGTACGGGTTGCATCACACGGTTGGTGCCATTCGTATCAAATGGCATCAGAGCTAGTTGAAGGTATCACGTATATCCCTTAATTCTTGTCCTTGAGTCGTTTGTTTCTCTTTCTTTTTTTCGTGTCGTTTGTTCCATTGTTGTCTACAAACTGTCCACGCTTTGCTCGCATTTGTTTTGTCTTATTTTGAGTCAGAAATTCTGTTTTGCTGCTCCATTATTTGTGTCATTTTCCCTTCTTTGTGTCGTGTTTAATTCTGCCCATTGTTGGCTTCAATCTGTCCGCATAAGCCTGAAGTTGTTTGTCGTGTTTGAGAGTCAAAAATTCTGTCCAAAGCGCCTCAAATCTGTCCAAGTCAGTCTGCAATCGTGTCCTTTTGTTTTGCGTTGAAATATTCTGTTTGCATCCCTCGTTGGTTGTCTTGAGTCGTGTGCGGCTGCCACACCTTGTGGTTTAGCCGTGAGGGTCATTAGGGTTTCCTAGGTTTTGCTTGAGTCAAAAAAAAACAACAAAAGAGAGAAAAGAAAAAAAAAAAAAAAGAAAGAGAAGGAGCAGCGGCTGCCGTGCCTTTGTGTACCTTTGTTGTCCGAATTTGTTGCTTGCCCTTCGTAAGTTGTGGACTGTTTGGGGGTTGTAAACCGTAGTTAGGAAGTAAACCACAGGTTTTGTGTTTTGGAAACAACCAAGTGTGTGGAGAAGATTGGCAAGTGCGTGACCTGTTTTGATTTCCCTTGGCCGAATCAAGAGCCGAATCCCTTAGCTGAATCTGAGTGGTTTTGTTTCCTTTCTTGGTCGGCCATAACACAAATTGGTAGTTGCATGAAATCTGATTGGCTTCCGTTGACGTGCAAGAAACTGGGTTGTTTTCCTTTGTCTCCATTGTGGTCTGTCCAGTTTTGTTACCTTGCAATCCGTGAGCTTGGAAACGGCAAGTGCATGAAAACTGATTGGATTGTTTTTGTCGTGCATCACAACTGAATTGTTCCCTTTGTCGGTCATGCACAATGAAGTGCAGCCAGCCAAGTTTCAAAAGAAGACAACCCCAGCCGCCTATTATTTTGCTTAGTTGTTATCAAAAAAATAATAATATATATATATATCCAGCAAACAAAAATAGTGTTGCGGCCAAAGGCAAGGAGATTTCAGATTTTATTGCCATTACTTTGAGATTACATAGTGGAGCCGAAAACTACAAAGCATAGCAAACAAAGTTAAAAGTTTTGGTCCACTACTTCTTGGAATTCTTGAACACTTTGAGTCGTGGGGACTTGTTTCACTCTTCTTTTAAAAAGTTTCTTGTATTCCCTTGCGGTAGTAAAGGGTTTTCGTGGTTTTGGAGTAAATTTCTTGGGAACACCTTGGGTAACCCGTTGGGGGGGAGCCTGAGGAGGGTTGTTAGTGCCACCTCGTTGGTTATCCATTCTCTTGCTCCTTGTCTTGCACCAATCCGAATCTGCAATTTTTGTGTTACACCAAGAGAACCCGAACTTCAGCTTGCTGTTTTGGAGTTAAAGATCACTGCATTGGGTATTTAAAACCCTAGGTCAGCCGTGCACTTTGGGGATTTCCCAAGTCCAAAAGGTGTCCAAGTCTTGAGTTTCCAAATTGTGCAAGCTCCCAAATTCCGTATCCTAAATTTCCGCCTAAATTTTCTCACCATCTCCTACATTTTAGCCTTCCCTTTTCCTACATTTTAGGAATTTCCTTACCCTTTTCCCCTTTCCCTTTTTTTTTGGTCAACTTCCCTCCGATTTAGGTAGTTGATCGCTACCCCTCTCTTTCCTTAGCAATCATTTGAACCTACTAACAAGCAAGGCAGCTTGCGGTTCTCAAAAAAAAAAAAACAAAAACAAAAAAAAAGGAGAAAAAAAAAAAGAGAGAAGAGTATTTTTGTTTAGGTTGCGTCATTTTCTTCAATTCCTTTCTGTGTCTTAGTCTTTTGTGTTTCCTTTCATTGGAGTCGTGCCATTTCATTGTCCCTCGAGTCAATCATTCCATTATTCTCTATTCCATTGAGGATTGCCACATTCTCGTGCTCCAAAATTGGAAGTTCATTGTTTGCCTGGGAGGAGCTCTAATTTCTTCAAGGTAAGCTATCAAGAGGGCTTGAGAGCATTGGCGAGATTCTTAGAGTGCTCTTTGAGTAACATACACGAGAGCTGAGCGAAAACACGTAAGGGAGCGAGTGAGGACTGTTCTACTAATGTTTGTTGAGTTTTACAGGTAATAAAAGTATGAGACAAACGAATGCTCAACTGGAGCTTCACCATCTTGTGCCTAAAGGAGTAAATACTATGGCATTGCGTGAATTAACTGAGCAATTGGAAATCATTGAAGCTCAAAAAAATGATTGGTTTTATACACGTTGCCACATCAAGGATAAAGTTTGCAGCTTAGCCATTGATAAGGGTTGTGAAGTTAACCTCGCAAGTACTGTCTTGGTTGAGAAATTGAATCTTCCAACCATTGATCATCTTCGACCTTACAAGTTGCAAAGTGCTAGTGGTGATATTTGGATACTAAGCACATACTTGTTCCTTTTCGTATTGGCCCATACGTGGATGAGGTGTTGTGTGATGTAGTTCCCCTTCAAGTGACACATGTGCTGTTGGGACAATGGTGGATGTTTAATCGAGAAGTCAAATATGATGGATATACTAATAAGTATTCCTTCACATTTAATTGCCGTCGTACTAGGCTTGTGTCGCTTAATTCTAAGCAACTTTGTATTGATCTAGCATACATGAAGAGTGAGCATGAGCGTTATAGTATGAAGAAAGAGTTAGATGAGAGAATTGTGACTGAAGAGGTAAAATTCGAGGGAGTTGAAAAGGAGAAAGAGGTTGAGAATAATGAGGGGAAAAAGTCAGCTACTGAGCATGAAAAAGAAATTAAAAATTCTAAGAGTAAGCTGATTGTGAGAAAGGATGTGAGATCATATGTTTTTTCTAACGATCTTGACTCTACTTTGTTTAGTGTTTCTACTTTTATGCAGGTTAAGCAAGGAAAAATTGAGTTGATCTTGGCATGTTCTATGCCTACATCCATTGGTGAATATCAAACTTTTCATGGAGTTTGCACCTTAAGTGTTGTCTCTCTTTGTCATCCACTGATGTTCAACGTCAACCATGAGCCTGATTTGCTTGCTGGGAGGAATAATGAAGTTTCAAAGGGAGTTTCTACACTTGAAACTTGTTATAAATTTCCTTCTTATTTTGTTGGTGACAATTCTTTCCTCATTGGTCCAAATTCTGATTCCTTACAACCTGGTTTTATTCTTCAATTTGAGGGTTCAAAAGCTACCTATCTCGATCTTGCTCCATTTGTGCTAGATAGGCCATACCAACAACAACTTGCAATGAATTTTGTAACTTTGCACAATCATGTCCGAGACTTTTCTAGCCTGATTGAGCATCACTATGAAGATCCTTATCTTGTGAATGTGAATGGTAAGCTGTCAAGTGATTTTATACCTACAAATCCTAATCGTGTGATTTATTGTGTAGGTCCAAATTTGACCATTCATGACACAATGCTGATTAGAGAGCTTTGGAGTGGTTGGAGTAAAGCCTTGAGTTTCCCATGGCGGATTGTGAGCATTTTCAAGCTGACCAAGAGACATGTGCACCGAATTACAATAATCATGACGTATGCAAGTATCCTTCATTCTAAGAGAGCCAATATGTGGAGATTTGAGATGTCATACTGCCAACTCTTGTAGTACCATTCATTTCCAAACACGATTTGAGGACAAATCTTTTTTTCAAGAGGATGTGAACTTGATACGAAATATGGGCCGCTTATGGGCCATGTTTTGGGTTGCAAGAGATTGAATCTTTTAGTAATAGTTAGTAGTTTATTTTCTAGATTTCTATTTTATTTGCTAGGAATAAATTCGGTCCAAGACCTCATGTTGAGTTGGATCCGATTTATAGAGTCTAGGCTCACTATTACTTAAGTTGGTTAATTAGCTTTTATTGGGTTATGTTGGGCCAGCTTAAAGCCTTCATTGGATCGATTATAAGCTGACCATTAGATAGTGGATTTGAGCAGTGGAATCGGGCCAAAGGCCTAGCCTAGCCGAGTTAGGGTTTTCAAGTCACTTTAGGTTTTCAAGTTGTATGGCTATATATAGCCAAGGCAAGAGACCTTCATGGGCAGTTTTTGGACGATTAATAAAAATTACATTGAGAGTTCTCTCAAGCTTCATTGAAGCACCTTGAATATCTTAGATTTGTATCTTAGGTATTCAATTGACTTATCAATCTAGGACCGCGCTAGATTGTGGCGTCTTCTACAAGTACCGAGGTTCGTTGACCACGTGATCAACGGGTTTAGGTGATCCGCTGCGTTCGTCGTCTTCAACGTGAGTCTCTACCTTCTAGATCCAAGCCTTTCTGTACGGGTTGCATCACACGGTTGGTGCCGTTCGTATCAGAACTAGCCTCTAAAATTTGAAACTCAATTAGAGCTACAATCAGAGTTTAAAACACAACAAACGGAACAAGAATCGGAGTTTTGAGCGCCAAAATATAGCAGCTCAAAGTTGGTTCAAAATGAGGATTGTTAGGCAATTTTTCCGATTTGAAACATAAACTTTGGAACTTCAGTTGGGTATCGAAATGGACTTGGAATGGCACCAAATTTGGTATGATTACACTACCATATAAGGGATACTCCTCTGTTAAATTTCATGTAAAAATTCGTGCGGGAAGTCAGTTAACAAGACTACTAAAGTTCTTGCAATTTCCAAGGCAATTCTGCCTTATGCTTCCGTTTTCCTTTTTTGAACCTTTGGCCAAAAAAATCATCTCAACATGGTTCACTTATAAAGGAAAGATCTAAAAAATAACCAACATACACTTGGTAGGTGATTGACACCAAAAGTTTCAAAATAACAAGTCCCAATTCGAGCTAGGCCATCAGCTAGCCAAAATTAGGGTTTTCGATCACTGACGCAGTTCTGTAATTCGGCCACCACTCACTCAATTCAACTTGGAATTAAGCATGGTTGGTGGCGTTGGAAACTACATCCAACAGGCTACAATTCATCAGAAGAAAGTGTTATGAAATTCAGTTCATAGCTAGCTCAAATTCAAGCAATAAATCCCAACACCTCACTGACTCTCGAGCAGAGCAACAAAACAGAACAGGTAAATTTGGTGAACTGGTACGGCTCACTCACTTCGAATCAGGAAATTGATTTTATACCTTTGGAAAACTGGAAGTGTCTAGTTTCAAATGCCACAAAGGGCACTTGATTTCAACATCTGTGCAGAGAGATATACTCAATCAAAAATCACTGCCAGGAGTCTCCTGTTACCCGATTTCCAGTTTTGTTTGTCCAAAACTCAACTTTTTCTTAACCAAATCAAGTAATTTTTTGTGAAAACGTTCCACACAACCTAAAAAACATATCTACAACAAAATCAAGGTCATTTGATCACAAAAAAATTGAACCAAGGGCTCTGCAAAAATAGGGCAAAATCGGCTAAGCTTCTCATGCAACTTTCCTTTGATTTTTTTTTTTAACTTTTTCAACTTATATCTATTTGTTTAACACTTAATCAACATAAATTACACCCATAATCATCATATCAGACCAATATGTCCATTGTGAGATTTCATAGAGTCCACTCAAATGATTTCCAGGAAAATAAAGATACCCACATGAAGCTACAAGCTTCCAAGTGAATTCTAACTCACTAGAATCAAGTTTCAAAGGTTGGATGATTTACTACCTCTTGGTTGATGAAACTTAGAAATTTCGGCCACTAAGAGCTCCAAGAAAACCATGGAAATGATGCTCTGTTCCTAGTCCAAGTGAGTCTCCAAGTTGTTGTGAGTTTGTGTAGTGAATTTGGAGTGCAAAGGTGCAAGAAAGGAAGTGATATGATGAAGGGCTTTGTTCTTCTTCCTCCTATGGAGTTTCGGCCAACTTGAGAGGATGAGAGAGAGTGAAAAATCTGGTAGTGAAGCTTCTTGGAGAAGCTTGGTAGTTGGTTCAAATTTTTGGCACAAAAGTCAACTCTCAATAGTGCGCGTGCGCGCGCGTTTCGTGCCCGATTCCTCTCGGGTTTGTTTCACTTGTGTACTAAACCTCTAATGCACTTCCTTTAACACAATTATTATCCACTCATAGTAGTCTAACAACAATTTTCTATTTTAAAACTAATGCATGAGTTCTCAAATCTCCAAGGTCACTGTACTCTCAAATCGACTATTGCCTCCAAACGCGATTTCACTAAATTTCGCTAAACAAGCTTCCAAAAATTAGATTTATTAACGAAACATTTTGAAAATATATGCAAGTTATAGTTCCATGTAAATGGTTCTAAAAGGGTTAAAATAAATTATTCGGAGAAAATGGGCAATTAATTATTTAAGTAAACTAATAAATAAGTGAATAAATCGATAAAATAAATTACGAGCCCTCACATCCTCTCCTTCTTAAGAGAATTTCGTCCTCGAAATTTTTACCTTAATTTGAGAATAAATCTGGATATTTTTCTCGAATTTTTTCTTCAACTTCCTAAGTTACTTCCTCTAGTCCATGGTTCTTCCAGTGAACTTTCACCTACGGAATCCGCTTGTTCCTCAATTATTTCACCTTACGATCCAGAAGCTTGATCGGTTTCTCCTCATAAGTCAGGGTTTCATCAATTTCAATATTTTCCGGTTGTAGGATTTGAGAAGGGTCTGGGTGATATTTCTGAAGCATGGATACATGGAAAACATTGTGGATTTGAGATAAACTTTGTGGCTATTCCAAATTATAGGCCACATTTTCAACACGTTGGATAATCTTGTACGGCCCTACGATTCTCGGTTGTAATTTCTTTTCGTTTCCAGACATTAAACTTGCTTTCAGAGGAGTAATCTTAAGAAAAATCTGATTTCCAACTGCAAATTCTAAACCCTTCCTTTGATTGTCTGCATAACTCTTCTGACGACTTTGTGCGGGTCTGAATCCTCTGGCGTACCAACTTCATTTTTTCGTTCGCCTCCTCAATCTAAGGCACTGTAGTCAGGTCTAAGATTTTCCACTCACCTATTTCATCCCAACAAATCGGAGATCTACACTTCCGACCATAAAGTGTTTCGTATGGGGCCATTTGAATAGAAGAATGAAAGCTATTGTTATAGGCGAATTCCACCAATGTCAAATACTTACTCCAACTCTCCCCAAAATCCAAAATACAAGTTCTCAACATGTCCTCAAGAGTTTGAATCATTCTCTCAGACTGTCCATCGGTATGGGGATGGTAAATAGTACTAAAATTCAATTTAGCCCCCAACACTTCTTGCATCTTTTGACAGAATCTCGAAACAAATCTAGGGTCTCTATCTGACACAATACTTACAGGTTTCCTGTGTAACCTGATAATCTCATCCAAGTATAACTTAGCTAACTTCCCCAATGGGTACTTTATATTAATCGGCAGAAAATGAGCCGATTTGGTCAACCTATCCACTATTACCCAAATGGCATCATGACCTCTTTGTGTCCTAGGTAACACTGATACAAAATCCATGGTAATGTTTTCCCATTTCCACTCGGTATCTCCAGAGGTTGCAAAAGTCCTGATGGTTTCTGATGTTTAGCTTTAACTTGTTGACAAATCAAACAGGTTTGGACAAATTGAGCAATCTCCTTTTTCATGCTCTCCCACCATTACAAACTCTTCAAGTTTTGGTACATTTTATTCCCTCCAGGGTGTACCGTAAATTTCGATTGGTGTGCCTCTTCCAAAATTTCCTTCTTAAGTCCTTCATCCTTTGGCACTACGATCCGATTCTGAAACCTCAATACACCATTTAGTCCCAAGTTAAAATCTGACTTCTCTCCCTTTTTGACTTTTTCCAACCACTTTTGCACTTCAGAGTCCTTTTCCTGGGTTTTTTTTATACGTTCCAACAAAGCGGAATTCACTACAATATTCCCAAGAATTACTTTCCTCGGTTCAAATCTAGGGTTCCATATACTAACCTCCTCCAACAAGTGCATTTCTTTAATCATCAATCCTGCCACTTGCACTTGATGACTTAAAGTATCGGCCACTATATTGGCCTTCCCTGGATGGTACTTTATCGTGCAATCATAGTCTTCCAAAAATACCATCCACCTACGTTGTCTCAAATTTAGCTCCTTTTGAGAAAATAAATACTTAAGCCTCTTGTGGTCAGTAAAAACCTCAAACGTTATTTCATAAAGGTAATGCCTCCATTTCTTTAAAGCAAACACTACAGCCGCTAATTCCAAATCATGAGTCGGGTAATTCTCTTCGTACGGTTTTAACTTCCTAGAGGCATACGCTATCACTTTCTTATTTTGCATTAATACACACCCCAAACCTTCCTTTGAAGCATTAGTATAGACCACAAAACTATCCTTCCCATTTGGTAGATCTAATACGGGCGCTCTTGTCAAACGTCTCTTCAACTCTTGGAAATTCTCTTCACACTTAGGACTCCATATAAACTTCCTGCTTTTCTTGGTTAATTCAGTCATATGTCCAGCAATCCTAGAAAAATCCTTAATAAATCTCCGGTGATACCCTGCTAACCCTATAAAACTTCGAACTTTAGTAGGGTTTTCCAGTCGCTTCCATTTAGAAACCGCTTCAACTTTGGTTGGATCCACTTTAATCCCATCCTTAGAAATTATATGACCCAAGAATGTCACTTCTTTCAACCAAAACTCACACTTGCTAAACTTAGCATATAATTGATGTTCCCTCGGGGTTTGTAAAATAATTCTCAATTGCTTCTCGTGATCCTCCACAGTCTTAGAGTACACTAGTATATCATCAATAAATACCACCACAAATTGGTCCATATAAGGCTTAAAGACCCTATGCATTAAATCCATAAAAGCAGCAGGTGCATTGGTCAATCCAAATGGCATTACTGCAAACTCAAAGTGTCCATACCTCGAGTTAAAAACAGTCTTGGGTATATCTTTCTCCAAAATCCTCAATTGGTAGTAACCCTGTCTCAAATCCAACTTAGAAAATACTGCCGCCCCTTGCAATTGGTCAAACAATTCATCAATGTGGGGCAAAGGGTACTTATTCTTAATGGTAACATCGTTCAAGCCTCGATAGTCTATGCACAGTCTCAAACTCCCATCTTTCTTCTTGATAAATAAGACCGGGCGCTCCCCACAGTGAATCACTCTCCTTTATAAAATCCCGCTCCAATAGATCCTGTAATTGTAATTTTAACGCTTTCAATTCAGTTGGAGCCATTCTATATGGCATCTTAGAGATAGGTGCTACTCCCGAAATCACATCAATCTTAAATGTTATATCTCTTTCCGGGGGTAAAGTCTCTAATTCTTCGGGAAAGACATCTGGATACTCCTTCACTACAGGCATGTCTTCTAATTTCACTTTATCACTAGGGGTATTGATAAGAAAATCCAAATATCCCTAAACTCCCTTACTTAACATTTTTCAAGCTCGAATCCCTGAGATAAGTACAGATGAGGCTAATCTACCCCTTACATCCAATTTCAGGGTTGCCTCTTCCGGAATGCACAATTCTACCGTTTTCGTCTTACAGTTCAACTGAGCATTGTAACGGGCTAACCAGCCCATTCCTAGAATCACATCGTATCTCTTAATCGCTAAGCCTATCAGATCGGCTAGTAATTTCCGTTCTCCAACCCAGATCTCACAATTCTTATATACCAAGTTAGCGATTAAACTTTGATCCCCAGTAGGCGTCCTAACCTCCAAATCATAAGGTAACTTAATTGGTTTCAAGTCTAATCCACCCATGAAATTAGGGTTTACAAAAGAATTCGTTGCACCCGGATCAATTAAAATCTTAGCTAAAGGTGGAAAATAGGGATCGTACCTTTAACCACCTCAGTCGCATCGGGTATCTGTTGATGATCCAGTGCATAAACCCTAGCAGATACCTTTGGCCGACTCCCTCCAGCACTAGTCTACCTAGATGTTGACTTTTCTGGTCTTTGAGTGTTACCTCCTATTTTTGGCGCCTTTGGACAACCTGCGAGTTGGTGCTCGGTGCTACCATAGAATAAACACTTTCCCAACTTTCTCCAACAATCATTTTCTGAGTGGTTTGATTTGCCACAATAACCACAAGTAACTTGAGGTGTCTCTGCCGAACCACTAGAAGGCACTCCTCTCACTTGAACTGGCCCACTACGACCTCCTCTGGATAAAGCTCCCGCTTGAACTTGCTTTCTCGCACTCTAAGCCTAGTCCTCAGGGGCTATCAGGTGGAACCTCCTCCTCAGGGTCCTCCTCGAGATTCTCCTCCGGATCCTCCTCAACACCCTCCTGAACTGGACTTTGTACAGCCTCCATCACCACGTCAATCAGCATAGTGGCATCGGCCATGATTTCGGAAGCCCGATCACGGACTTCCTCACCTATCCTAGTAGGTCGAGCCCTAGCTTTCTGAAACTCATCATGGGTGACCTCAGCCGTAGCCACCTCGCCTGCCAAAGTCTCCTCCAACTCAGCAATCCTAGCACTCTGAGCATTCACCATAATGCTCAGCTCCTCTACCTCCTGGAGCAGATCTCGATTGGCATCCACCAACTGACGTCGCTTATCGTCAAGAGCAAACACAAGGTGGTTCGGGTAAGCATGTGTCCTCCTACAGACACACCTGCGAAACCTAGTAGAGGGTGAGTAGCGTACACGAGCTCCTCCGCCCCGTGCGTTATTGTAAATTGATCTAAGAGGCTATACATGGCCATTAGCATGGCCATTACCATCAGCAGCAGGTCCTCCGTTCCCATTCTCCATCTCTGCAAAACAACCACAATTTCTAGATTAGAAATTTAAAGTTACGAATTCGTTCAAATATAACTTAGGGTATGACTAAGTCATCTCATCTCGAATCTTAAGGGTAAAATCTCTAATATATTTCCCAAATAAATCTCTAACCTAGCGCTCTGATACCAACTGTGATATCCCCACTTCTCCCTAAGGCGAACCAAAGGATATCGGCGGGACGCTTGCCCAACTCTCGCCAGGACTCAATACAATACCAGTTCAAACTTAAAGATACAATACTGACAACGACATCGGAATAAAAGTACGAAGTCATTTCCATACATGAGCATTCAACCTTACATCACAAGTTCAAGGTACATCCTCTTTTCAAAATATACAACTTCCAAATTGTCTAGTCAAATACATTCAAATCCCTAATCGAAAGTTCAACCAAAAAGCTTCTCCAACTGTCACTCCATATCGGTTCCTGTTGAGGAAAACAAATCTACGGGGTGAGCGATTGCTCGTGAGGCCAAGAAACACACATGCAAGCACGTTGTCCAAATAACAATCCCATTTAACAAGTAAAACAGTAACATTCAAGTAAATAACAATTTGGGCGAGAAAATAGTCAGAAACAATTCAAGGATATGGAAGCTCTCAGGAGCTAAGTTCCACTTGCTTTGTCAATGCTCGATCAATTACCTCCCCGCGATGACACTCCGTCAATCGGGTCGGTATTTAGTCTGTAGAAACTTCACTTATTCGTTCCCCGTTCACCATTACATACCCCAGTACCGGGCCCGTTCTTCTTTTATATAAGGCGATACTACTCGAGTATGCCAAGCAAGATCTCTTAATAGATCAAGCTTATGTTTTTCGCATGGCTCGCCAAGATTCCCGACCAAACCCATGCCGGCTCGAGTCCAAGGTCGGCCAATGAGATTTGGGCGTCCCTCTACTATTACCACTAAGAGTCGAGGAGATTCACTCCGAGCGACTTATGCAACCATAGCATAACTAATCACTGAAATATTTCACTTAAATATTCACTTCAGGTAATTCATTTCAAGTAATTCAAATATACTTCACTTAAATGAGAACGAGTGCGATAAAGTACACACTCTACTCGGCAATTTCATAATACTTAATCACTAATAACAATTAAGCATGTAACACTTTTCACACACTTGACACTCACCTAGTCAAAACGAGAGTGTGGTACTCAATTCAAGTGTTTAAGCGTCAGTTGTGAGATCCTCTTGAAGGTCCCCTTGAATGCCTGAGTAAACAATAATTATCTCTCACACACTATGGCTTAAGACCCCCTCAATTATCAAGGAAGATTATACTCTTGTACAATCTAAGAAAATATCATGAAAATGAACCTTAATTATTCGTAAATCGAGGCTCAAAAGTGGGGTTTAATAATACAATGAAAAACTGATTTTCATCTTTCAAATCAAGTGTAAAACGGTCAAGCAATATCGAAGAGAAATGGAGAGTTCTAAAAACTCAATTTCCTTTAAATTCAGAAATTCCAGATTTGAGGTGCATTCTTTGAAAAATCATATCTCACTCTCCGTAGGTCCAAAATTGGAAAACTTGGTACCGTTAGAAATTAATTCCAAAATACTAAAAGTTCCTAGAAGACACTTTTTCATGATTCTAAATGGAAGACACTCAAATTTTGGCTAAAAGCTACTGACTTGCACTTCCAAGACAGATTCGGGGTTGGTTTTTGGTAAATATTGAAAATTTGGCAAAATTCACTGAATGTGAACTAGCCTCTAAAATTTGAAACTCAATTAGAGTTATAATCAAAGTTTAAAACACAGCAAACGGAACAAGAATCGGACTTTTGAACGCCAAAATATAGCAGTTCAAAGTTGGTTCAAAATGAGGATTGTTAGGCAATTTTCTAGATTTAAAACATAAACTTTGGGACTTCAGTTGGGTATCGAAATGGACTTGGAATGACACCAAATTTGGTATGATTACACTACCATATAAGGCATACTCCTCTGTCAAATTTCATGTAAAAATTCGTACGGGAAGTCAGTTAACAAGATAACTAAAGTTCCAGGAATTTTCAAGGCAATTCGGGCTTATGCTTCCGTTTTCCTTTTTCGAACCTTTGGCCAAAGAAATCATCTCAAACATGGTTCACTTATGAAGGAAAGATCTAAGAAACATCCAACATACACTTGGTAGGTGATTGACACCAAAAGTTTCAAAATAACAAGTCCCAATTCGAGCTAGGCCATCGGCTAGCCAAAACTAGGGTTTTCGATCACCGATGCAATTCAGTAAGTCGACCACAACTCACTCAATTCAACTTGGAATTAAGAATGATTGGTGGCGTTGGAAACTACATCCAATAGGATAAAATTCATCAGAAGAAAGTGTTTTAAAATTCAGTTCATAGCTAACTCAAATTCAAGCAACAATTCCCGACACCTCACTGACTCTCGAGCAGAGCAACAAAACAAAACAGGTAACTTTGGTAAACTGGTACTGCTCATTCACTTCGAATCAGAAAATACATTTTATACTGTTGGAAACTGGATGTGTCTAGTTTCAAATGCCACAAAGGTCACATGATTTCAACATCAGAGCAGAGAGATATGCTCAATCAAAAATCACTGCCAGGAGACCCCTGTTACACGATTCCCAGTTTTGTTCTTGTCCAAAACTCAACTTTTTCTTAACCATATCAAGTAATTTTTTGTGAAAACTTTCCACACAACCTAAACAACATATCTACAACAAAATCAAGGTCATTTGATCACAAAAAAATTGAACCAGGGGCTCTGTAAAAATAGGGCAAAATCGGCTAAGCTTCTCATGCAACTTTCATTGACTTTTTTCCACTTTTTCAACTTATATCTATTTGTTTAACACTTAATCAACATAAATAACACCCATAATCATCATATCAGACCAACATGTCCATTGTGGGATTTTATAGAGCCCACTCAAATGATTTCCAGCAAAATAAAGATACCCACATGAAGTTACAAGCTTCCAAGTGAATTCTAACTCACTAGAATCAAGTTTCAAAGGTTGGATAATTTACTACCTCTTGGTTGATGAAACTCAGAAATTTCGACCACTAAGAGCTCCAAGAAACCATGGAAATGATGCTCTGTTCCTAGTCCAAGTGAATCTCCAAGTTGTTGTGAGTTTGTGTAGTGAATTTGGAGTGCAAAGGTGCAAGAAAGGAAGTGATATGATAAAGGCTTTGTTCTTCTTCCTCCTATGGAGTTTCGGCCAGCTTGAGAGGACGAGAGAGAGTGAAAAATCTGATAGTGAAGCTTCTTGGAGAAGCTTGGTAGTTGGTTCAAATTTTTGGCACAAAAGTCAACTCTCAATAGTGCGCGTACGCGCGCGTTTTTGCCCGATTCCTCTCGGGTTTGTTTCACTTGTGTACTAAACCTCTAATGCACTTCCTTTAACACTATTATTATCCACTCTTAGTAGTCTAACAACAATTTTCTATTTTAAAACTAACGCATGAGTTCTCAAATCTCCAAGGTCACTGTACTCTCAAATCGACTATTGCCTCCAAACGCGATTTCACTAAATCTCGTTAAACGAGCTTCCAAAAATTAAATTTGTTAACGGAACATTTTAAAAATATATGCAAGTTATAATTCCATGTAAATGGTTCTAAAAGGGTTAAAATAAATTATTCGGAGAAAATGGGCAATTAATTATTTAAGTAAACTAATAAATAAGTGAATAAATCGATAAAATAAATAAATAAGATAAAATAAATTACGAGTCCTCACATCCTCTCCCCCTTAAGAGAATTTCGTCATCGAAATTTTTACCTTGATTTGAGAATAAATCTGGATATTCTCCTCGAATTTCTTCTTCAACTTCCCAGGTTGCTTCCTCTAGTCCATGGTTCTTCCAGAGAACTTTCACCAACGGAATCCGCTTGTTCCTCAATTATTTCACCTTACGATCTAGAAGCTTGATCGGTTTCTTCTCATAAGTCAGGGCTTCATCAATTTCAATATTTTTCGGTTGTAGGATATGAGAAGGGTCTGGGTGATATTTCTTAAGCATGGATACATGGAAAACATTGTGGATTCGAGATAAACTTGGTGGCAATTCCAACTTATAGGCCACATTTCCAACACGTTGGATAATCTTGTACGGCCCTACGAATCTCGGTTGTAATTTCTTTCCGTTTCCAGACATTAAACTTGGTTTCAGAGGAGTAATCTTAAGAAAAATCTGATCTCCAACCGCAAATTCTGTGAGGACTCGCAAAAACTATTATTTTATGCCTAATTTATGGCTTAATAAATTATTTAATTGGATTTTATTTCCAAGGAATATTTTCTAGTCTTATGAGACCTAAACGCATGATAATATAACTTCGTTATATTTCTAAAATGATTCGTTTCGAAAATTAATTTCCTAGAGCGCGTTTAGTAAAAATAGTGAATAGTACTTGGAGATTTTATCCGCGTAGTAGCCCGATAAGCTTGGAATATTGGGGGCTTGTACTATGGTCCTAAAATAGGTAATTTTATGAATAAATATTCAAGTGATAGTTAGTAGTGCAATCGTTATAAGAATTTTTCGAAAGTTTCGCGTTATAGCGTTAAATTTGACGGTACGCGTTTTCACACGCGCGACTTCAATTGAAGGACTTTAGACCCTTATTTCGGGACAATTAAGAGTGAATAATATTTACAAGAATATATATGCCTTGGAGGTTTAGTGCACTAGTGAACCAAACGCGCGAGAAAAATCGAGCCGTAATCGCACCAAACGGCCCCTAATGAGAGTTGACCTTTGGGTGATTTTGCACCACACATTGCACCTTCTCTTGGAAGCTAACTTAGATCAAACACACTCTCTCTTCTCTCTCCTCACAGCCGGCCAAGCTCCCCCCCCTCTCTCTAACTCCTTGTTCTAAAATTTCTGCACACTAAGCTCACCCAAAACCACCCCAAATCACCTCCAAATTTAACCAAACTTGCACTACACCTAGCTTGACACTTGAGGATCATCTTGAGCTGCAAACAAGGGCTGAAAATCACGGTTTCTTGGAGCTTTAAGAGGGCCGAAAATTCTGATCTTGCAAACCAAAGGAGTAGGTAATGATCAACCCATGGATTCTTATCTTTTGGAGATTATATGGCAAGATTAAGCTCATGCATGCACTTAGTTACTTGTTTATGGTGTAAAAATATGATTGTGGGCTCTTGGAATTCCCACACTTGGGTTGTTGTTGCTGATGTGATGATTGATGGTGATTATATTGTTGGTTTAGTGGTTATAATGATGCATTAGTGGTGGGTAATTAGTAGGAACTTCATTGGGTGTAAGAAGCAAAAACTTCCGATTTTACCCCTGTTTTATTCGGCCATTTTAAGGCCAGTTTTTAATGAACTAATGGCTTGAATTGGATGCTTATATGATGTATTAGAGGTGTGAAAAATTTCATTGAAAAATAATGAGGTTTGAATGGGCAAATGAATTTTTTTTAGAAACCAGCAAATCTGGAAAACTGATTCGCGTATGCTCTGACCAGCAGTAGTATTTTGGCTATAACTCTGTCCTCGGATGTCAAAATCATGTGCCGTCGGTGGCGTTTGAAACTAGACATTCCTAGCTTTAATTTGGTATAAAATTCACGTTCTGATTCTTTGTGAGCAAGCCGAACCAAATGTTTTAAGTTCGCTGTCCTGTTGCTCTGTTCGTCTGGAATGAAGTGTTCAGGCAGCAACTTGATGCCCGAATTTGAACCAGATGGGTGCCGAATTTGGAAATGATTTCTTCTGTGATATTTTAGTCCTATGAATTTATTTTCCAACGGCGTAAGCCATGCTCGATTTCGAGCTATATTGACTGAGTTGTGACTGAAACAAGTGGACTGCTCTGTTTTGGAAAAACCCTAATGTTGGACTGGTTTGGAACCAAATCTTGGAGTGAACTTGTTAGTTGATGTTTTGATATTAAACACTTACCAAAGATATTATGGGTGTATCTTAGACCCTTATTTTACAAATGAACCATGGTTGGATAACCTTCTTGGTTAAACGATTGGAAATTTGGGAAATGAAAGTCAAAGGCAGAATGCCTTAGGAATTTTCTTGAACTTCGGTTGGCTCATTAACTACCTTGCCGAAGGTATTTTTCCCCGAAATTCGATAGAGAGATACTTTCCATATAGTATTGAAATATTGCCAATTTTGGTGCCGATTCAAGTTCGTTTCGATACCCAATTGAATTACTAAAGTTAGAGGTTCAAATCTGGAAAATTCTCATCCAGTCTTGAATTTCCCCAACTTCGGGCTACCGTATCTCGGTACTCGAAACTCCGATTCTTGATCCGCTTATTTTGTTATAAACTTCACTTGCAACACTAATTGAGCTGCAAATTTCAGAGGCCGGTTTGCAACGTGTGAATCGTGCCGGATTTTCAAAGTTGGCCGAAATCCAACTTAATTCTGCCTTGTAAACTGAAGCTGCGTCTTCAAGCCCATTTTTGATCACTTTCCACTTCGATTCATGGAAAAGTGTCTTCTAGGAACTTATAGTACTCTCTGAGAGGTTTCCAACGGTATAAAGTTTTCCAATTCTCGACTTGTATCGAGCGAGTTACGATTTTTTCAAAAATTCATCATAAAACTGAAAATTTTCCAATTTCAAAGAAATAGAGTTTTTCAAAAACTCTTTATTCTTTTGATGTTCTTAAACGTTTTGTTTACAATTTTCATGATCAAAACTCAAATAATATTGTACATGATAAAAGGCAAGTTGAACCTCGATTTACGTGTAATTGAGGTTCCTTTTTGCGAAATAATCCTTAGATTGTACTAATGTACAATCTTCTTGATAAGTGGGTTAATTGTATGATTATTCGCTATTAAATTGCCAGGCGCGCAAGGAGACCTTCAAGAGGATCTCACCGCGGACACTTGAACTCCCAGAAAATAATTCTTATTGAATTGCTCGGTGAGTGTCAAGTGTATGAATTTGATACTTGCTTATTTGTGATACTTGTTGGGAGTTTTAAAAATAAGGGCGGGTGCGTACTTTATCGCACTCGTTCTAATTTCAAATGAATGAATGAATGAATGAAATGTATTGAATGAATGAATGAATGCAATGTCATGTCATGAATGCTTGTGTCGTTGGAGTGAATCTCCTCGACTACCAAATGAATGGGGGACGCCCAAACTCATAGGCCGTCCTTAGACTCGAGCCGGCAATGGGCTTGGTCGGGAACTTGGGCGAGCCATGAGATTATAAGCTCGACCTAATAAGAGGTCTTGCTTGGCATACTCGTCGAGTATCGCCCTAAAAATAGACTTGTGGGCCCTTGGGGTGTACGGTGGACGGAGGGAAGAAAGTGGTGATCTACGGAAATGGAAATACCGACCCGGTTGACAGGAGGGTCAATGCGGGAAAGTATACGAATGACATCGACAGATCGAGTGGAACTTAGCTCCTGAGAGCTACTATATCCTTGAATTGTTTCTGATTACTTTTTCCTGTTTGATAGATTGATTATTGAAAGGACATGGCTTTATTTATTAAAGTTGGGATTGTTATTTGATTACGTGCTTGCATGTGTGTTCTTGGCCTCACGAGCGTTTCGCTCACCCTCTAGTTTTGTTTTCCTTAACAGGACCGACTCTTGGAGAAATATGGAGAAACCATCCGTTGAAATTATGTTAAGACTCCTGTTATATATTTTGACTAGGCCCTGGTTTGGGTTGTACTTTTGGAAATTGTAAACTTGAAAAGTTTGGGCCCTGATGTGTACTTTGAATTTAAGTCGTTTCATGATTACCCGATGTGTTGGTTATACATTAAGTGACTTATTAAGCTTGAACGCTTCCGCATTATTGTATTCATGTTGTTCTCATCGAAGTGATTAGTTCGGTTTGAAATTGAATGGAATTGCTTGAGTCCTGGCGTGAGCTGGGCAGGCGTCCGCGGATACCCTTTGGTCCGCCTTAGGGAGATGTGGGGCGTCACAGTTGGTATCAGAGCTTAGGCTTCAGATCTCTGTAGCGTATCCTAGGCTTAAAGTTAGGATGCCTGACTGTGGGATTAATTTGGATATTATGTGACAAGGATCTATTGTATCTTAGGGGTTAAAGAAATTTATTATTTGGGAGTTCTTATTTGGGACTTGCAGAAGAAACTGAGGAATTAGGTGATGTTATATTGAAGGAAGATATGGGATGAGAGATTTGTAGTGAAAGATTGGATGAATTTGAATTATCATTATATTTGTAAGTGTGGAAAGAATTGAGATAATTATTAGTACTGGCTATGGAGGGTAAGAGACCGAGATTTGATAGTCAAACTCCATGTGTGATGATTTTGAACCAAGATAAAAGTACAAAGGAATAAAATGTATTTTTCGCCCACATATCTTCTAAAGATATTCTGCTTTGAAAATTTAAAGAAAAACTAGGATGTACTAGTTTTATTTGTAAGCGATGAGTGGAAGTAAGATATATGTGCTTTAAATATGTGTAATTTTCCGATTTTGGTAAAAGGGTGAGTTTTACTTGAATTTCACATTTGAAAATTTGTGAATAACTAATGAGTTGTTGAACTTTGTATATGATGGGTTAATACAAGATTAACATTTTCTAAACTAAGTTTTCCCCCTTGATTGTATATTGGTGTAATCTCACACTTGAATTTGTCCATGCTTTACACGAAGAAAAATATATCTATATATCCTGAGTTTTCGAAAGAATGGCAAGCTTATGTTTAATAATGTGAATCCTGAACTTGATAAGATTTTGATTACTTGAAATACTCTTCTTATGTTTTAAAATTCTTGACTTTCAAGAAGAGTGAGCCAATTTTAAATGTACGGACTGAGGCAACTTTGAGATATAGAGAGCAACTGCATTCAAGAGTACAAGTTAGTGTGAATTGATTTGGTTTCCATTCGACACGTAAGGTAGTAAGTTGTACTTATTCTTGGGTTTGAACTTGGAGCTTGAAACTTTAATTACAAAACCCTAAGACTGGTTATTTTGGAGATGATGGTGTTCCGACTGGTGGCTGGTTATTAAAGATTTTGAACTTCGAATGGATAATCTTGGTTTTAGCTTGCGTTATGGCTTTATTGGATCTAATTTCGTAAAGGCGTGTGATCTGATTGAAATTAGTGATGTCTGGACCCTTTGGGTTAACTATGGACTTAGAAAGGGGTAGTGCACGCTGTGAGGCCTTTTGTATCCTGCTTGTATGTACTTCGATATTTTTGTAGCACTTAATTGCCTATGTGCAATATTGGACATATTGGTCTTGTTTTGTAACTTCTAACCGTGTTATAACTTTTGATACATGTAACGAATCATGACCTGATTTTAAATGTGTTTGAACTTGTATACGCAATGTGCTCTTTATGCTTAGCTATGCCTTTTCCTGTGCTTATAGACTTTTCTTAAGTAGGGTAGCAGGAACGAGAAAAGGGGACCGTGACCGAGGGCTTAGACAACCCTGTACTTGTGAGACAAATTGATAGACAGTTTCATATAATTTAATAGGTCCCTAGTACCGAATATGAATCGAACATAAACCCGAAGCTCCGATCTACTAGTGTATAATGGATTAACCTAGCTAGAAACTTGGTGAGCTTTTCTTGTGCGCAACATATGTTATGATTGGTTCTGTGCCAGTATTTCAATCTTAGGAAGTTTGAACTCCGAAAGTATTGCAGTGGGTTGGTAAGAGAACTCGAACTGCCTGAAACCGATTAGACTGAGCTTACTTGAGACTTGAACCTGTTTAGGCTAGTGTGCTCTTGCGTATCCTCAATGGACCTAATTTGACTGAATATATGGAATGTGGACTTGAATTTTGTGACTGTTTAAGAATGTGAATTGCTGGACAGAGGTTAGGCCAGTGTGTTCTTACTCGTACTCATGACCCTTGAATTTGAACTTGAACTTGCACTTGAACTTGAACTTATACTTTTGTTCGTACTCATGCACCATGAACCTGAAGTATTTGGCTCTGCTTTGACCCTACTCTTGAACTTATTCGTACTGGTGTGGTTGTAGACCGGCTACTACTCTTCTGTAGCGGTTGAACTGAAACTCTCTGGTGGGGCATTGCTTGTTGTGTTGTCCAGCACCACCAGGGATGAACTTTTGATTTGAAGCTTCGCTATATCCTGAATTTCTTCCAAATGTCTGGGACTTTACGTCCGACTTCAAGCCTTTTGCCTGTTTTATCTGATTACGCGATTAATTCCCTATTGGACCATGACTATTTGATAGGTTGGATTGGTGTGATATGTAATACTTGAACCTGATAAGTGATTATTATATAAGCCATGCTCTACTGGATGTAAGGGGTAAGTTAGCCTCGTCTGCACTTATTTCGGGAATTCGGGCTAGAAAGTTGTTAAGTAAAGGAGCTCAAGGGTATTTGGCTTTCCTTATTAATACCCCTAGCGATAAGGTGAATCTGGAGGACACACTGGTAGTAAAAGAATTTTCTGATGTTTTTCCTGAAGAATTGGAGTCTCTACCCCCGGAACGGGAAATAGCTTTTAAAATTGATTTAGCTCCGGGAACAACACCTATATCAAGGACACCATACAGGATGGCCCCAGCTGAATTGAAGAAGTTGAAAATTACAATTACAGGATTTGTTGGAACGAGGTTTTATACGGGAGAGTGATTCCCCGTGGGGAGCCCCAGTTTTGTTTGTAAAGAAGAAGGATGGGAGTTTGAGGTTATGTATAGATTATCGAGGCTTAAATGATGTTACGATTAAGAATAAATACCCACTACCCCACATTGATGAACTGTTTGACCAACTGCAAGGGGCAGTAGTGTTTTCAAAGTTGGATCTAAGGCAAGGTTACTATCAATTGAGGATTTTGGAGAAGGACATACCTAAGACTGCTTTTAACTCGAGGTATGGGCACTTCGAGTTTGCAGTAATGCCTTTTGGGTTAACCAATGCACCTGCCGCTTTCATGGATTTAATGCATAGGGTTTTTAAGCCTTACTTGGATCAATTTGTGGTGATCTTCATTGATGACATTTTGGTGTATTCTAAGAATGTGAAAGATCATGAGAAACATTTGAGAACGGTTTTACAAATCTTGAGGGAACATCAGCTATATGCTAAGTTTAGCAAGTGTGAATTCTGGCTAAAGGAAGTGACTTTCCTAGGGCATATAATTTCTAAGGATGGGATTAAAGTAGATCCAGCTAAAGTGGAAGCTGTTTCGAAATGGAAACGACCGAAAAATCCAACGGAAGTTCGGAGTTTTATGGGATTGGCAGGGTATTACCGGAGATTCATCCAGGATTTTTCGAAAATTGCTGGACCTATGACTGAGTTGACCAAGAAAAATGGAAAATTTATTTGGAGTTCTAAGTGTGAAGGAAGTTTTCAGGAGTTGAAAAGATGGTTGACTAGAGCGCCTGTTCTAGCTCTACCAAATGGACATGATAGTTTTGTGGTTTACACAGATGCATCTAAGGAAGGTTTGGGATGTGTTTTGATGCAAAATGATAAAGTGATAGCTTATGCCTCTAGAAAATTGAAGCCGCATGAGGGAAATTATCCGACCCATGATTTGGAATTAGCGGCTATGGTCTTTGCTTTGATGAAATGGAGACACTATTTATACGGAGTGACATTTGAGGTTTTTACAGATCACAAAAGTCTTAAGTACTTATTTTCTCAGAAGGAGCTGAATTTGAGGCAACGTAGATGGATGGAATTTCTGGAAGATTATGACTGCATTATTAAGTACCATCCTGGGAAGGCCAATGTAGTGGCCGATGCTTTGAGCCGTCAGGTACAAATGGCTGGATTGATGGTTAAGGAATTTCGATTGTTG
>NW_020861805.1:0-21416 GCF_003713205.1 Coffea eugenioides
TTTTCTCTCTTTTTTTTTTGATTCTTTTTTTTTCTTTCAATAGTAACAAAAGACTTAGTCGCTAGCCATTTGAGCCTTTTGACGCGAACTCCAACATTGGCCAGATGAAGGAGCCCGGTTACTCAGCTTCTATCGCCACGTGATCACGTACTCATAGCAATTACTACTTTTTGACGCGAGAATCGACACTTTTAGGTGCAGATCCCCGGTTACTCAGTAGTAACTAATAGCGGAGTACAGTCAAGTTTATTCATAGCTAAAAATCACAAAAACTCAATATAACACAAGAACCAAAAGAAAACTTGCATCAGCTAACCTCATTTTCAAACATGGAGAACTAAAGTTAATAACCGGACCAATTCACACAATAATCATTCCCTATGCCTAGGAAAGTTAACCAAAAATTATAAGAGTAAAACAATCATCGATATTCACCAAAGAGATGTTTTTGGATTCAACCACCTTAACTTGATACCCTTTTATTATTAAAATTGGCAAAAGTAGAAATAGAGGCAATAATCCAACATCAAACCTTGGCATGCACTTACGAGCCAATCACTAAAAAGAAAAAAAAATGAACGAGAGGTGGACAAATAACAAACTAAAAATAAAGAACTAGTACCCCCCACACCTAAATCCTACATTGTCCTCAATGGAGGTAATAAAATAATTAAAGCAAAGAGGATAACGAAACTTCCCTGTTGAACAGCTAAGGGATAGGAGGGAACAGTGGAGCATGGAAACTGATGTGATAGAAGTACGCGGCCAAGGTCTGAGACATCTCAACTCAATTCAACCAGCAAATGCAAAACTCTGTCCACCCAAAATCTCAACAAAGCCTCCAAGTAGACAGTTAATTTCTCAACTCAAAAGCAGCAATTCCAGTAATAGCAGTATAGAAGTTGGAGAATAACCACACAATCACAATCAGGTAGCCAACTAATTGAAAATAACAAATGCTAATCAAAATACCCCCAACCAGTACCACTGGTGCAAAACGTAGTCCAAAATCAATGAAATTGCTATAGCAGAGTAGAGCAGTAGTAAAGCAATAGCCCCAAGTGTTAATCTAATCACAAGAAAGATTCTAAACCTCTAAAGAAGAACAACAGGCGACTGGAATTCCAATGAATAGAGCAAGTAGAGGAACCGTAGGTGGGAACCCAGTCCACCGAAGTTAATAAACAAACCCAGGAAACAAATAAGTCCTCAAATGAGTCAACAAATTGCACAAATGATCAGACCAAAACCACAGACACTGTTCCTCCAAATCAGCAATATAAACCAACATCCCAAATGTCCTCAAAAACTCGATTAAAAACTACTAATGCCAACAAGGAATGCAGTTGCCGAATTAAATCAACCAAAATTTCAACAAGCACAACACTGGCCGAGATCCTTCCCAAAATATCACAGACAATTGTTAAAATTCCAGCCCACCCAAGAACTTCAACAATTCCCCCCAAAAGTTTGAAAAAATGTCCCCCCGGCACTGTGCTAGAGCACAACCAATTTCAACGAATGTGCTAATCAAAGAGGCCAAGAGCAGGGCAACTGTCAAACACCCAATAACCCAAAACAATTGAACTCAAATCCACAAAAAACACAATAAATATTCCCAAGAAATTGGCCGACCCGAAATAGCAAGTTAGAATATAGACCGTAGTAACACAGGCATAATCCCCGCACTATCAATTAGATAGGCAATAACAGCAAATGAACAAATTCGGAGTAAAGTAACACAGCCGCTAAATGATACCAATCAACACCAAAAATTGGGGATCGAGGTTGAAATACCTCTACCGGCTACCAAATAAAGAACTGGGGTGGTAGTGGTTGGCGTGAGGTGAGGCAAAGCTGATGATGGCCGCGGGAGAGAGAGGGAAGCGAGGTGGGTGGCGTGTCTGGTGGTCAGCCGCTGGTGGCGCACGAAGTTGCAGAGCTGGTGGCCGCTGAGGTTGACCGCACGGCGGTGGTCTTGGGCTGTGGCAGGCAGCGGCGAAATGGTGGCGGCTGGAGCGCGCAGGTGGAGATGGCGCAACGGGCTCGCTGGGGAGAGAGCTGCGCGCGAGGGCTGATGGACTGCACTGACCTTGGAGGTGTGCGGGTAGCAGGGGCGACGGACCAGCAGGGGAACAGAGTAGAAGAAAGAAAGAAAAGAGAAAGAAAGAAGAAGAAAGAAAGAAAGAAAAGAAAGAAAGAAGAAAGAAAAAGAAAGGATTTTTTTTTTTTGTTTTTACGTTGACAAGTCAAGGACTAGCTACGGTTAAGGAGAAAGAAAAATTCTTCCTTTTGATTCCGTATTACTTCCTCTTTTTTTCTTTTTCTTTTTTTTTTTTTTTTTTTTTTCCAAAATTTTTTATTTTTTTTTTTTTTTATTTTTTTTTCTTTTGTAACAAAAAAGAAAAGAGGTAGCTACGATTAAAAGAATTTTTTTTTTTTTTGAATCCTTACCTTTCCCGCGAACGTGACGCGGGCGCGTCATGAGGGCAAGAGAGCTCCCAGAAGTTTCAGAAGTTTCTGATCGTGAGCTTCCTGCACATTACCACGCGGGCACATCATGAGGGCAAGAGAGCTCCCAGAAGTTTCTGATCGTGAGTTTCCTGCTGTCACCATGCGGGCGGGTCATGACTGAAGGGCACCTATAAATCAGCAAAAACGAAAATTGAAACCCAAAATCAATCGAATTCAAGGAGAATACATCTAAACTACCACACGAAAATGAACAAACAATTAAAAAGAACAATTGGGTTGCCTCCCAAGGAGCGCCTTTCTTTAATGTCTTTGGCTAGACATTATCATGTTTTGCTCATGGAGGATAAAATCTTGTGGCTCGTCTTACTGCTTCATCCTCTATATAGTCCTGATAACCCTCATAAATAGAATAATCCTTGAGCATACGAGCTACGGGCTTCCATGGACTAGTGAATGGCGCTAAACAAGTCAACAATGATCTGCATTCTCCACTCACTCCTCCATCACACGCATTCTTCGGTTCAAGATATTTTTCCATTGCCACTCTTAACTTATTCCTGTCATGAAATTTCAAATTTTCTGGTATAATAAAATCAATTTCAGTAACAGGAATTGAAGAATAGGAGTCAGGAAAATATTGATTAAGGAGTGGAGAAGATGTCACCGCATTTGGAGATTGTTCACTGGATTCATTCACTTGAATGGGTTGCGGTTGGGGTTCCATTTCTTCCTTTTCGGCTTCTTTTTCAACTGCATCTGTAGATTTCTCATTTTGACACTCTTGCATCTTCTCATCACTAGTCAAGCAAATTGCACTCTCATTTTCTTCTAGATCAACTATGGTTTTCGAGGGCAATTCTTCCCTTTGAGAAGCCAATCGATTTATTCTGGATGTCAATAGACATAGTTGATCTGCCAGGTCGCGAAGGCTCGCTTGTGTCTCCTGCTGAAATCGATTTAGGCTCTGTGTCTCCTGATGAAATCGATTTGTATTAGCAATTAGTAATTCCATCATTTCTTCAAGAGACATGCCTGACACGGAGGATGATTGCTGAGACACTTGCTGTTGAAAATCCATTGGCCCGGTCGCATAATCAAAATTGGAATTATCCCACCATCCTTGATCATACCCGTTTGAATAAGGGTCATGCTGCGTTTGATATTGGGGTGAAAAATCTCCAAAAGTATCAATTGGAGCACTTAGATTATCTTGAAATGCGGGGCATGTGTCAGTTGAATAACCTGAGTCAAAATAAGTTCCACAATTTGCAACAGCCCATTGATCATTAGGAAAAACATGAGTCTCATAACCCCATTCAGGAACAAAGTCTAGTCTATCATCAAAATACGGAATGTTAGCAACCATAAACTATAAAAAAAAATAAGAGAAAAATAAATTAAAAATGAGAACAAGGTGAACTCAAAAAGAAACAAATTAATCTGACACCAGTCCCCGGCAACGGCGCCAAAAATTGACAGGTGCCGAACCTGTGCAATAATAAGTACCTACTCGAGAAAAATACAGATTTTGTATATAGCGGTGACTAGGGTCGAATCCGCAGGGACTGGGGATAATTCGTTTCTTCTAGAGTCCAAGGTATGGGGGGTTTTGGATTAAATGCTAACTAAATAAATTAAATGCAGAAAATAAATAAAAGAAATAATTATTGGAGAAACTCTAGCCAAGGGTACACTTCAGAAATGGTTCAGGCACTGATCATTGATTCACAGATAATTCCACATTTATTAATAGATTAGTTATAGTTGTCATGCACGCGATAAACAACCAACCCTTCCTTAATTTGTCGATAGCCAAGGTACGACCGTTGACTATTTCTCTAATCAGGAAACAACCCTAGGTACGACCGTAGGATTTAATTTCTAGATTTGCATTAATAATTAGAAAGGCCCAATCCTAACTAACAAACACGCTACGAGGGTTTGTTTAAATTAGATCGTATGTTCCCCTGTCATAAACCCAATTACGCCAGTTGCTACTGAGATAGGGATAACGAACAATTACGGATTCAATTACCCCTATTTAGCAAAAATAGCCTATATGAATAATTAAATATTGCGCATCTATTCAATCACTCACACGAGCTATAGCAATTAAAAGCAGGAAACATATAAATACCAATAAATTAAGGAAGCAATTAAAATAAATTAGATCTCACAGTAATTGTTGAACCAAATCTTTAGTTGTCCCCTTGACTAGAAAAGCTTAACCACGCCTCATGAGAAAATCTCCCCGTTGGGGAATATTGTCGAATACCTGGCGTGTGTCAGAGGCCAGTCCAAAGAAAGAAAACTAGAACTAAACTAAAAAACTAAAACTAAAGCCCTAGATATCTCTTGCTTCTGTACGTTGTCCCCTTTTAAAGCAACAAAAGAAAGATGACTAAAAGCTATCTAGGTGGTCCCCACACATGTGGACAAAGCCTCCCAAGTATTTCTTGTTCCAAGTCTCACTACGTTGCTTTCTTTGAAGCCCAAATGACCAAATGCCTTTCACTAGCTTGTGGTCCCCCACCAATTCAAGGGCCCAAGGATTGAAACCCTTAGAAGTCTCCATATTTTTCACAAAGTCCCTCCTTTTTGGTAGTTTTCTGCTTCATTCCTGAAATTGATTCCAAATACCAAATATGAGTAAATATCAGCAATTAACACAATATTTGTCAGGGATAGAAGGGAAAATTAATAATAAAAATACCAACAATTAACACCCTATCACAAGGGTACTTAGATTTCAATAGAGGGAGATGATGTCTTAGAACAGGAGCATTGACCACAAGGTCCTCATTTTTTTTCTTTTTATTTATTTATTTTTTGGTTTTGACGATTGCTTAGTGAAAAGCTTAGAAATTTGAGATTTCGAATTCAAATTCCCCTTCCACCCCTCTACTGCTTAAATTCCATCCTTCTTTTATTTGAAAAAAAATCTAAGACAAAAAAACTAAGATTTAACAAAAGAATGAAAGTTGGGATTGTGTCATCATGCTTGTATATGATGCCTTGATGAAATTATTAATCTATAAAGTTTACCATATAACTTCTCATTTTCATCATATCGTTACCATTATCTAGATTCTGAACTACTCTGCTTTCAGCACATCTAAACATAAATATGCCTGGCTTCTAGTAAGTTATTTATCACCATCCAAGTCCATGGTTGGCCTAAGTAAGTTTTGTGTCGAAATACACTTTCCCGACATGGTTAGCCCAAGTAACTAGTAACTTATGAGACCAAATCTTGTATATATATCAATCCTTTTCCTCTCCCACTTCCAACGTGGGACAAGGGGTATCACATTATTACTTACTAACATATTTTCTTTTTCCTAAACGTGAAAATCATATCCCAAAGCCTACAAAATATCAAACTTATTCAATTCATTTCACAATCTGTATTTGTTGTGTAAGTGCGTACGACTATTAGAGGTAATATCTATATTATACCATGGAGTTGAAACTGATAATTGAAGATGCCCTAAATCAGTAGAATGTAAAAATGCTTAATTTGCCTAGAGGCTCTATGGTTTCAAAGTTCTAACATCTTGGATTTTCAACTTTGGATTTCATATTCAGTTTGCGCTGAGATAGGGGGCATTTGATAAAATTGAAATCTGAATTCATTAAGTTATTATAAGTATTAAATCTGATATATTTGAGTGTATATCATATTAAGTGATAAGTGAATAACTTATCGCTTTTTTTTAGGGGTAAGTTTTGCCTGGAAAATTTAGTGTCACTTAATTAATTCAGATATTCAACTTTTGGTTATTAAACGCATCTGAATATGTTAAGATCTTAATCCATTAAATTTAAGTGCTGAATTGGGTTAGCAAACAAGGCCTTAATTTGAAGTTTGAACAAGAGAATTGCAACGATAAATGGATTGGTATGATACTGGAAGACATCTCTCGGATGAGCTGTTTCTTTGAGAAATGTTGTTTTTCTTTTGTCAAAAGGATTTGCAACTTTGTTAGTCACTCTTTGGCACATTTTGCTTTTAATGGTTGTGAGGAAACCTCTTGGAGGACCTCTTTCCCTGTCTGGTTAGTGCATGCAGCCAGGGAAGATTTTGAGAGCAGTTGCTCACCCTTTTGTACTTAACATTTTGCTCGAATAAAATACATTTGCCGCTTTTGGAAAAAAAAAAAAAGAACAAGAGAATTGCAACAAAGGATAATGATCACAAGCTAGGATGCTTCATTCATTTCTATAGAGATAATTACATCTACTATAGATATCCTGACTAAAAAAGTAATTAAATAAGGTTTAATTTATTCCTCCTTCTTTTTTTTTTCCAATTAATAAATCTAGAAGTAGCTAGAGTGGGAACCGGAAACAGAAAAAAAAATCAAAACTATGCAATTTATCACTAGCTCAGAAAATTTAAATGCGTGCAATTATGGCAATTGATTCATTATTCTTGTTGTGGGGGAACATGTACAGACATGCAGCCATCGCTGGAGGAGGAGATTGAGACGAGAATTTTCAGCTTTTGGGAGAGTACAAGAAAAAAGAATGTCATGCATGATGCAGAAATCATTGACATGGTCATTAATTTAATCTTATTAAATTAAAATTATACAAGTTGAGATATAATTACAACTTGCATATGAAATACTTCCAATGGTCCCACATTTTTCGATCTTATCATTGACTCTTAGAATTTGATTGAGCTTGAAATCATATTTCATTCTCGAAAAACTTGTTTCTTTTTCCTTGGTGATCTGTTCGCACTTGTGCTCCTCACTTCCTCATAGCTTCCAACTTGACTAAGTCTCTATTTCATTGTTTTGTATTTGTTTTCTTTTCTTTTCTTTTCGGTTGTCCCAATCGAATTCTACTCAACATATTGGGCCCATAGGAAGTTAGTAAGGGGATGAGTGTATGACTAAAAATATTAGTGTAATTTGAGAGGAAAGATCGAGAGTCGAATCAGAGTCCTCATATTCACCTAATTAGTATTCCTATCGATCAAGTAGGATTTTAGGGACCATTGCAATATAATTTCGCATCTCTAACATTGTGACCTTACATAGGTAATTGGATCACATACTCTGTAGTAACGATGCCTGGGGCACATGTTGGGCACAAAAGAGTTCAACCCACAAAAGTATCCTATTTTAACAGCGGCATATATTAAAATCGCACAAAGAACGAACCCCATTTGACTAAGGATGTCTCGTTTTTGTGTTTGCACCCCTATAATACGCAACTCCAGAAACTTTGATGAGGGTCTAAGAATTGACCTTCAAAGGGGTTACACTGTCCCATGGATATTTGAACAACTTATGTATCTTCCCACTCATCCTTTTTCAAGATTATGTATCTTCAACATGATCAAATCAACGAGGTAATTTACTTTTCAATGTTTACAAAATTATATAAACACTACCGTGACTATTTTATTAAACAAATAAACACTTTCCTTTTTTTTCAACAAATGATAATATCAGTATATATATTAACACTTGAAGTACAAGAGTTAATTACAAACAGGGGCATTCACCCACTCATCCTTCCTAGCTGCTTCTATTAGTCGAATTGGGAAATCATTTACCCATTCTATATCATTAACTAGTTTTATTGCAAAATTTGCTAGCATATGACTTGCTACATTAGCCATTCTAGATACAAAAGAAACTGTGCATTGCTCGAAACCTTGTGTTAATTGACAGGTGTCAGGCTTGGGTAATAATAAATTCCTACTCAAAAAGATATAAACTCAAGGTTTCGAGTGAAAATTTGCTTCTTTCCAAGTGACAATTAATTGGGGGGAGTTTGGAAAATTGCAATTAAAAATAAATAATCAATGCAAATTGAAAATAATTAAACTAAAACAGATTAAATTTAAATCAAGGATGAACGAGCTCTAACCAAGGAAATAACTCCGGAAGCAGGTCAAACAACTGCTCATCGCTGCAAGAATTATTTCATTTATTGGTTAATAAACAGGTTATAGTTGCCAAACACGCGATGACAACCGGCTCTTCCTTAGTGTCTCAATAGTTAAGGTACACTCGTTAACTACTTCTCTAACCAAAAAATAACCCTAGGTACGTTGATAGAATTTAATTCCTTGATTGCATTAGAAACTAGAAAAGTCTTGTCCTAATAAATAAACACATTATCAGGGTTTATTTAAATTAAATCATATGTCTCCCTGACGTAAAGCTAATCACGCTAGTCGCTACTAATTTAAAATAATTAAATAATTGTGAATTTAACTGTCTTAATTGGCAATAGTTTGTTAGGTTGAATTAAATATCAAACGTCTTTGATATTCAAACAACTAATACCCATAAGCAATTAAACCAAAAAACATATGAATACTAACGAATAAAAGAAATTAATATAAACAGTTAGATCTCACAATTGTTGATGACCCAAATTCACGTTATTTCTTGGCTAGAAAAGCAAAATTTAGTTGCACATCATCGGCATCAAGCAACACAATTTAATTGAATTAAATTGCATAAGCATCCAGTAAAATAGAAAACGACAGTAAAAGCAATGACAAAGAGACAGGATCTTTGTTCTTTTCCTCCCGGCGAGTCTAGTCACCAGCGCTCCCAAAAACTTCTCGTCTCCCACGTCTTGTTTTTTGTCAAGTACTAAAAGTCAAACGGCCCGTCCCCTATTTTCTTGCTTCCAAGAATAAAACTACTTCTAATTGAAAAAGGAAACACTCCTAAAAGATAACGCTAATTGCTTCCTAATTAAATCAAATCTCTAGAAGAAAAACTTTCTTAATCTCTAGTCGCTACTCTGCTCAGACTCCATTTTGGATTAGGAAACGTTTGCATACAAATTCCGCATCTCCGCACTTGGCAACCAACTTTGAAGAAATCGTCCCTTTTTAGCAACTTTCACTCCACTGCCCTACAATTAGCATCACATACCAAATATAAGTAGAATAAAAGGGAAAAATAATCATAAATTGAATAACAATTTTACACCCTATCAATTTCCCCCCACACCTAGACCATACTTGTTCTCAAGTATGAGAAACAACAAATCAGCAACTGAATCCCAACAATGATTATCACTCAACTTGTCTACTGTCAAAATATCATCAAAGTATATATCAGGCATTGATAGCTAAGTTCCATGAAATAGCTCTTCAGTTAGCTTTTAAAACCAAGGACTTCTACAATTACTGACTAACTAATCTAAGACGATAGAACATTTGACTAGCATTGATCAGCAAACGGCTCAACTATTGACCAAAATCTCAACATTAAACCCATGGATCGATAGGCTAACATAATCAACTGCATACTCGCACAGTTTCTTTTTTTTTTTTCTTTTTTTCTCTTTTTTTTTGGTTCATTTTTCAGGGACAAGATTTAGTCGTTAGCCATTCAAGTCTTTTGATGTAAATTCTGACATCTACCAAATGAAGGAATCAGGTTACTCAACTTTTTATCATTTAAGGGCCACATACTCATAGCTACCGCTACTGTTTGACATGAAAGTTGACACTTTAAGAGAAAACTCTCGGTTATTAGGTAGCGATAACCAGCGGAATATAGTCGAATACTATTCACAAATTAGCAACAAAATAATATTAAAAATCACACAAGCTTGCATCATTTTCTCAAACATGGAGAACTAAAATTAATAATCGAACCAATTTACATGGAAAATACTAGAAAAATATGCACAATGCCTAGAAAAGCTAACCAAAAATTGCAAAAGTCACAAAATCTCAAATATTCACCAAGGAGCTATTCTTAGACTTACCCATATTGCACTTGATACATTCTTATAAATAAAACTTGGTAATAGAAAAATTGGAATCAACTAACCATTGTCGATCCCAAATATCCATAAAAATACTCACAAATGACAAAGAGAAAATGAAAACAGCTAAAATGAACAGTACCAACTGTACAACAACTCCCTCCTTACACCTAAATCTGATATTGTCCCGAATGGAAGAAATAAAGAAAAGAAAAAGAAGGGGACAATGAAACTTTCCTAAAGAAAGTGGTGAAGGACTCCGGACAGCTATGGATGAGGCGGGAATGATAGCATAAAACCCACATGGTGGAAGTAAGCCGCAAAAGTCTAGGACATCTGGGACATGTGAAGTGCAAGATTAGTCAACCGTTCATCCATATGGTGAACTTGTGCATGAAGGTATCGCCACTCAGCATCCCAAGACGACGATGGAGAAGGTGCGGAGGTAGATGGTCCAGGCTTGCCATCAGCTACTCCTGAAGTAGAGGTGGTGCTAGCACACACAGAAGGACGACGAACGGGTACATGAGTGGGCCCCGAAAGAGTAAACTGCCACGCGTCATCAACCTGTTCCACTACACCCATTTTCTCTAGACAAACCATATCTAAAGGGTCCATGTTACAAGCAAAATACAAATCATGGTTATGGGGATCAAGAATGTCTAAATGAATAGCTAAATGTGTGATGTAAGACCCAAGAATCAAAGGTTTGTGTTTCTTAACCATAACCGTCTTGAATTGGGAAACTAGCCAATAGCACAAATTAACTTTGATATTTTTAGTCATGCACCAAATAAAGAAAAATTTGGGCTTAGAAAAGGTCTCGTTACTATCTTTCCTACCTGAGTAATTGTAGGCTAAAAAGTGCTGAATATAACAGGAACTCAGGTCCTTGAGATAACAGCTCTTTGACCAGCTAGGATCATAACAATCACCATCAATAGAAACATCCTTCCAAATCTCGGTGTGAAAGGAGAAAAATGGGTCAATATAATCACAAGCACTCTCGGCATATTCCCTAGAATTGGCATACTCACTATCAATGAACCCAAAGGCCAAATTAAACTCGGTAATGGAGAACTTAAACTCCCTACCCATCAATCGAAATCGAATCACATTCGAAGTTGTGACAGAATACCCTATGGATAGATCAAACTCAAAGGTGGTGTAAAACTCCCTAACCAATTCAACAAAAGTAGGACATCGTATTTCGGCATAAGAATGCCAGCCTATGGCAGTAAACATTTGTGCAATATTCTCAAAGATATTCAAAGAAACCATGATGGGAGGGTCAAGATGTTTACAAGGAATAATTTGCCACTCATAATAATTAGAGTATCTTTGCTTATCCACGACTTTGGTGAGAGCCAAATTACCCCTAAAGTGGGAGAGTGAGGAGATATGGACCCCCTTGTCCCTACCTAAGCATGCCCATTTACCCGAAAAAGAAGGTGTTGGCCTAATCAGCAACATCCCTCAGATCCCGGCTCGAAGGGACTAACTGCCCAGCCCGTGGCACCTAGGGGTGCAGCCCCTCATGCTGGCCGAGCGTGGTACGGTGCTTTGTGCTGCCATTGTGGTTAAGGAAATAAAGTTGCGCCTTCGCTAACAGCTATAGCTTTTGGTGCAATGGTAAGCACTTGATCCTGACAAGTGGTATCAGAGCAAGGTCGCGGGTTCGAGTCTCCCTGGCTGTTGCTTGGGGGGGGATTGTTGGCCTAATCAGCAACATCCCTCAGATGCCGGCTCGAAGGGACTAACCGCCCAGCCCGTGGCACCTAGGGGTGCAGCCCCTCATGCTGGCCTAGCGTGGTACGGTGCTTTGCGCTGCCATTGTGGTTAAGGAAATAAAGTTACGCCTTCGCTAACAGCTATAGCTTTTGGTGCAATGGTAAGCGCTTGATCCTGACAGAAGGATGGTAGAAGGGTTAGTCATGGGTATAGTTGGTTGGGATGGGGGAGTGGTTTTAGTCGTAGAGGTCTTGGCCTTGGTGGTCTTTTTTTCTTAGCCATTTAGATAACTGAATCCAAACAT
Source organism: Coffea eugenioides (assembly GCF_003713205.1). NCBI lineage: Eukaryota > Viridiplantae > Streptophyta > Magnoliopsida > Gentianales > Rubiaceae > Coffea > Coffea eugenioides. The sequence continues at coordinate 12,269 of NW_020861805.1, forward strand.
AGCAGTAAACAATGATTCAGACAATGGTGAAATACAAGCCTCTAATGTATGTCAAACGACTAAAGATAGCCAAGCAATTTCAAATCAAAGTGTACAGTAAAGAGCCCATAGATGTGACACTATTTAATAAGAAAACTAGAAATGTAAGAACAATACCCCCTATCAATATCAAAAATCAGCAATTGGCAAGTAAGTAGCGGCAATTTCACCACAGTTTATTACCTCCAATCAGCATTGAATCCCCATGGATGCAAAATAGTAGTGGAAGTTGGTGGTCATCATCAGAAAACAAGCAGATGTCAGGTAGTGCCAATCCAACAATTCGAGGAATACCCAATCAACAAATTAAATCAACCCTGCAAAAAGAAATTCTAATAAACTCTGAAGTAGCAACCCAACAATATTTAAAAGAGAAGGATAAGAATACCAAAAACTGGGTCATTAGAAACAAGACAACAGAGAAAGTGCGGAGCGATGGCTGTCGTTGGCAGAGGATGGACGTTCATGGCGGCGCTAGCAGCGGTGAATGGCACAGTAGCGAGCGACAGCAAAACTAGAGACGGGTGATGGCGAAATTAGTGACAGGCTTTGACGAACGACGACGACAGCAACGGTAGTAGAGACAAACTAGCGAACTGCGACAACAGTGGACGGTGGGCGATGAACTGCGGGCAAGCAGCAAGTAGAGTTTTGGTCGTGCAGCTGAGGAAAAGAAAGAACAAAATAAAGAAAGAAAAAAAGAAAGAAGAAAGAAAGAAAGAAGGAAAGGAAAAGAAATAGAAAAGGGAAAAGACAAAGGAAAGAATAAAAAAAAAAGGAAAGAAAAAAAAAGAAGAGAAAAAAAATTCTTTTGGGTTCAATTTGTCTTTTTTCCCTTGCCAGGACAAGACGTGGCACGTCTTATTGGTTGAAACACTTTTGATGATAAAGTTGGCTAATTAGGAGTTACAACATACCCTCAAGACATGGGCACGTCATGTTGGTCCATAGTTTTTTGATGATGGAATTGGATATTTGTGCATTACCACGTACCCTTAATGCGTGGGCATGTCTTGTTGGGAAGAAAGTCTTCTAACCAATAAAACATTAAAAACGAAAAATAAATACCAAATTTGAAAAACCTAAGATAAACATAGTGAAACACATAATATTAGTGAACAAACAATAAAAAAAGAATTTGATTGCCTCCCAATAAGCGTCTTGGTTTAACGTCTTTGATTAGACATGGTCGAATATTGTTCAAGTAGCATAAGTGGGATCTTCAAGATTTATTATCTCCACCTTCTCCATTGAAACACTTTCATAATAGGGTTTAAAACAATGACCATTAACCACAAATTTCTTATCTATCTGCATACTCTGAATTTCCACTGCACCATGGTGAAAAATATTAATCACAACAAATGGACCAGCCCAACGAGAGCGCAACTTACCTAGAAAGAGCTTTAGACGAGATTGATAGAGAAGAACTCTTTGCCCAACTACAAATGATTTCCTTGCAACTTATTGGTCACGAAAAACCTTAATCTTCTCTTTATATAGTGTTGCATTCTCGTAAGTATCATTCCTCAACTCTTCCAATTCTTGTAATTGAAGTTTTCTGTGTACTCCAGCCTCATCAAGATCCATGTTGCATTTCTTGATCCCCCAATATGCTTTGTGCTCGAGTTCAACTGGTAAATGACACGGCTTCTCAAATACCAACCTATAGGGAGATATACCTATAGGAGTCTTATCGACTGTCCTATCAATCTAGAGTACATCGTTCAATCGTGAACTCCAATCCTTCCTATCAGGGTGAACCATCTTCTCAAATATTTATTTAATTTCCCTATTCAAAATCTCCGCTTGACCATTCGTTTGGGGGTGATAGGACATAAATACCTTATGAGTCACTCCATATTTACGAAATACAGCCGCCATCATTTTATTGTAAAAGTGTTTTTCTCGATCACTTACTATAATTCATGATACCCCAAAATGAACAAAAATATGTGATTGAATGAAATCTACAATCACTTTAGAATCATTAGTTCGGGTGGCTTTTGTTTTTATCTACTTGGACACATAATCTACGGCCAACAAGATGTAAAGGAAACCAAAAGACAAAGGAAATGGACTCATAAAATCAATACCCCATGTATCAAAAATTTCACGAAAAATCATAAGGGTTTTTAGTATCTAATTTTTATGACAAATATTTCTTATCCTTTGACATCTATCACATGACTTACAAAACAAGTATGTATCTTTGAAAATTGTGGGCCAATAAAAATCGCTTTCCACTACTTTACAAGATGTTCTTTGTGGTCTAAAATGGCCTCCACATGCGTAAGAGTGATAAAATATTAAAATAGAATTAAATTCACTCTTACTTACACATCTGCGCAGTACTTGATCTGCACATTGCCTCTATAAATAGGGGTCTTCCCATAAGTAATACTTAGCATCACATCTGAGCTTATCTCATTTTGTTTTCGACCAATGTGCAAGCAATTGATTAGTGGTCAAGAAATGAATAATATCCTTTTGGGCCGTTGCTCAAGTTTGTATAACTTGGTTTGAAATCAATATATTTCCTAACGTTTTTGTAAAAAAAAAAGAAAAGAAATGAATAATATCCACATACCAAGGAAGAGAGGAATTAACAAAAAATAGTTGCTCATTCGCAAAAGTTTTCCTCACTATAAAATCATCCTTGACAATAGGCAATCGACTCAAATGATTGGCAACTAAATTCTCTCCTCCCTTTTTATCACGGATCTGGGAGTCCGGCGGAGTTCGCGTGGGGGGAGGATTTGGTGGTGCCTTCAGTTTTAGGTGGGGGTTTGAGTGATGTATATCACACTAGTACTTAAGTAGGAGTAGTGGGTACGTGTAATATATTGGTTTCTGCAATCAATTGGATGGGGCCGAAAATGGTCTGGGTCTGGGGGAGGTTAAGATACCCTCACGTGAGAAAGATAATGAGGAGCAGCTTCTGAGCTTGGATTTTCTTTCTTTTATTAATTATTATCAGCTATAAGAAACTCGGTGGATCCACACACGCTATTATTGATTCTCCAATCCACCAATTGCCAGTTTTTTTTTATTTCAATAAATTCCGGTTTGGTGTTAAAACAAAAAACTAGTAGTACCTACTTTCGACCTTTTATTAAGATAGTATTTTTTCTTCTCGCTCTTTTCCCTGTGAACAACTTTCTAGGAAGGGAATGACATTAGAGCATGTGGTGGGAATGAGCAATGGAGGCGTTGATGGCCGGAAGGGGAAGTCGGAGTGTGTTTTTTTTGGGAGGGGGGGTGGTTATTTGGCGGATCGGGCGAGGAAGTTTCTTTGTTGGACCAATTATTGCTTCATTTTCAAAATAGAGCACCGAAGACTTTTGAGCAGAGAGCGGTGTGGTTCAATAGTCAACTGCTTGAATTACTTTTCTGCAGTTCCACATTCGATGATGATCCAGAACCTGAATAGTGCTGAAATCAAATTGCAAATCAAATACTCATTCATTTGATTGAAGAAGCTAAATAAAAGAAACAAAACTTTTAGCTTGGCGCATGTCCAATGCAGTGCAATCAACAAGATATATTAGTTGATTTACTACTGTCTTTGCTAGCTAGGACCCGAATACTAAATGATGCCTGAAGATCGAGAAACACGTTCATTTGGTTGCTTTTTTTCGGTTTGCTACAAATCTTATGTCTAGACTCTAGAACTCCTCGAAAACTACCTTTCTGTTTAGGCATTGAGGATAGTCCTTCCAACAGTGTTCCATTTGGACATGTTTATCCTTTACCCTCAATTAGGTTTTGTACCCTTATCATGTAAGAGTGAAACAAGGAAAAAAAATATACGCAAGAGTAAAGTTTATGCTACTTTTCTTTAATTCTTTAAAGCAACTAATGTTAAAGAGATAAAAGCAATACGGGAAGCAGGTGAAGAACTCTGATTTCAAATCTTCATTTCCTTATTTCTACTTGAATAGCAAAAGAAAATAGCCACAGACGCCCAGAAATACCTATTTATTTAAGAAACTTCTCTGCTTTTCCTAGTTGGTTTTAGCCCCTATTTCATATGCAATCAGTAAAATTTCTCCATCTAATGTAATCTTCCCTTTTGTGCAGCTTAATCAAGTTAGATTTAAAGAGCAGTAGTGCTGATATGGAGCCAAATCAAGGCAGTTCTATTGAATGCCGTCTGATCTGAATTTACCTACAAGTGTATAGAACAGGTCAGCGTCTGTGTACATACTCAGTGTTGGAGGCAAGAGGACTTGGGGGAGATTTCAGGATTCATAGAATCATAATACCAGCTTGCAATTTACTGAAGTTGAAGTTGCAGTTCCATTGTACTAGGAATTCTGCAGTTGAACTAAACTTGGTCTATTCCAAAACATGGGCCATTTGGGTTTAGGTGCTTTTTGTGCACTGATTGTAAAACCTGATTTCAGGTATTAATATTTTGTTTTTTTTTGGATATATTCTCACTAATTTCAAGTATTATTACGTTCTGCAATTTTTGATCTTCTCAATATGTAAAGTTGTGTAAGGAGGACTTTGCATATACAAGGACTTGGAATCTACTTTTCGAAACAGTTTTCCCAATACGCTTTGTTGAACATCTTAGGCAGATTGGAATCAGAAAATTTATAGGGGAGGAAGATGAAATAAAGCTCATAGAGTACATTTTGCAGCATGGGAAATCTTTGAAAAAGATGACTCTGTATATAGTTATAGAATGACAGGTGTCGTACCTGTGTAATAATAATTACCTACTCAAAAAAAATACAAATTTGTACATAGCGGTGAGCAGGGTCGAATCCATAGGGACTGGAGATAATTCATTTCTTCCAGAGTCTGAAGTATGGGGGATTTTTGGAAAATATAAAATAATTAATTAATCAACTAATGAAACAACTAATAGAAATAAACAGGAATTAATCAATAACCAATACAACTCTAGCCAAATGTGCAACTTTTCAGACACGGTCCATTCAACTGATCATCAATGCAAAGATAATTCAATTACTAATTAATAGATTGGTTATAGTTATCATACACGCGATAAACAACCAGTGTTTCCTTACTTTTTTTTTCGATAGTTAAGGTACGACCATTAACTATTTCCCTAATCGAGAAATAATCCTAGGTACGACTATAGGATTTAATTTCTCGATTGCAATAAGAATTAGAAAAACCCAACCCTAACTAACAAACACGCTATGACGGTTCGTTTAAGTTAGATCATACGTTTTCCTAACATGAAACCAATTATGCTAGTTGCCACTGGTATTAATCAATTGAACAATTACGGATTCAATCAATTAATCTGGCAGAAGATTATTAGATTAATTCGAATATCAAGCACTTGACATTCAAATAACATAACAAGCATAAGAAGTTAAATCAGAAAATGCACAAATACCAATGAATAAAAGAAATAAGTAAAATAATTCGATCTCACAGATGTTTGGAACAAAGTCCTCAAATTGACATTCGACTAGAAAACAAAGATTTAGCTACACATTCTCAGGGGATATCCGCATGACTCCATCGATAACCATTGGTTTTTCCCTAAAGACTCACTAAATAAGAGACCAGCGGCCGTCTCCTTTTACTTGTTCCCTCCAAGGTAGTAATCACGAGGGATTCCGGCCTTTTTTTCTCTCTTTGTTTCCTAATTGAAGTCTACTACTTCGGCTGTCCATTGGCCAACTAAAAATAGAATTCTAATTGCAAAAGGAAACTTCTCCAACTAATGCTAATTGTTCCCTAATAAGACATCTAATAAAAAGTGGTAGTTTCCTAATTTTCATCCAATACTCCTCGTAAACTCCATCTTGAATTGAAAAACTCTTGAAAAATCACCTCTTTTATTACTTTTTGCTCCACATTCCTACAATTGACACAAAATACCAAATATAAGTAGAATCAAGCAATTAATATAATATTTGGTAATATAAACGAGGAAAATAATCATAGAATTAATGACAAAAATACAACCTATCATAGAACCTTTGAAGTTTTCATCAGAAGGTTGCAACAGCATATTGTCATTCAAAAAATGTTCCATGGATTGCCGATAGAGTTCCAAGATAACTAGACTGAATTAAGGAATCGGAAATACTGAGGTGACAAATATGTGTCCATATGACTAGTTTAACTCTCTCTCTCTCTCTTATATTTTTTTTCTGCTTCTCCTTTTTGTGGTGTTCTCTTGATGAAATCTTCTTTTGTAATGACTTATTGAAGTTGCGATTTCTTGGATGGTTAATGAGCTAAAAAAAATTTGAATTGCCAATTGATTTCAAGCACTTCCTATTGTATGGCTCAAGATGTTGAAAGAGCTGGATGTTAATGTATTACTTTGCTAGCAATTATTTTTAGCTAACCAAAGCTTTTGTATGTTTTCTATTGAATGTTTATCAAAGTAGCAAAATGGGGTTTGTTGGCACCAAGTGATATTCCAAAAAGCTATCAAATAGCAGGGCTTATGAGTTTAAATTTAATGAGTAGCTACGTTGGTCATGATTCATTAAAAAAAAAAATTTTGCCAAACAATTTGATACCTATAAGAACCTGAAAAATGTACAACAGACACATGAGAAGCCAAATTGAAGCTATTTACAGCTAAATTTTCTAATAAAACCACCCAGTATTTTGCTCAGAGAATTAAGATTAGCATGCTAAAATGGGATTAAGAAATGTTCATAACAGCATTGGAGAGGAACATTTTCCCACCAAACAGTTAGGCAATAATCAATTATCACTTATTAGAGAGAAAACTTTCCTGGCCTAAAATGTTTTCCTGGTACGCGGGGCATTGCAGATTTGTCAAAAGACTCCTTGCTAATTCTATACTATTGGCGAGGAAGCGCCATTTTTCCTAGCAAAACACCTTGACTATTTGCAAGGAACTACTGGTTTTTGTGGGGAGTTTTTAACTTTAGTGGTGAGAAAAGTTTTCTCGCCATAGTATTTGAGCTATTAGTGAGGAGGTCAACCCTTGCTATTGATCTTGTTTCATTGCGAGATGCTTGCTTTTCCTCGCCAGAGTATTGAGCTATTAGCGAGGAGGTCCCCTGCTATTGATCTGTCTTCATTAGCGAGAAACAGCAGCATGCCGCTAATAATTTGAGCGAACCAAGACATCTAGGCAAAGAAATTTGGCGAGGAAGCAATTTTTTCTCGCTGAAATTAATTGGGAGGATTCAATTACTGGCATGGACTTTTTGCTCTGCCAAATCCACTTTCTGTTTGCAGTGATATTGGTATCTCTCTTTATATCTATCCTTACTAGATATAGACTTGTTCAAAGTTGTTGGTTCTTTTAATTTACATTTGGACACGCAAAAAAAATAAATAAATAAAGAACTTCAAAGGAAGCTTGGTACTAGAAGAAACTATCCGTTGCTGGTCCACAAGAATTAAAAGAAAAAACATGAAAGCTTACAAAACACGCATACGTTATAGTTCTTATAACAAATCAATTAATTAAGAAGTCTTAGATATGAAATGTCAACAATACTAATTAAGTCAGATGAAATGTCAACAATACTAACTTGGTCTTAGATATGAAATGTCAACAATACTAACTTGGTCCCCATATTAAAGTCAGATGAAATGTCAAATATGGAAAAAAAAAAAAGCAACTCATAAAGCTGGACGAAGCAAGTTAAACTATCAGACTGATTTCTACGCAAAACCCGAATTGTAGAAGTCTTGTTAGCTAATGTTAGAGCTGGTTTTAACGATTCATAAGGTTTATGAACTAAGTGATAAGAAGGAATAAATTCTACTAGACCTAATAAATGTCTAGTTCAAATTAATAGCAAACCAATTACTAGACGCCTTGGTAACCGTTAAAATCAATCATTGAGATTTAATATGAGGGGTTACAAAACTCATGCTTAGGAAATAAATGCAATGTAATTAATATAAATCGAACAAGTGAGGGAATTTTGGTGTCGGTTAGCTTTGAGAATTAGCTACTATAATTTATTGAATTGGGAGACAAATTAACATGTGGAGTTATTGATAAGTGATAGTATTAAATATTTGTAAAATTTAAAGTATAGTTCGTAAAGTATAATGTATCAAGAATTTATTACGTATTTTTATAATTTAGTTGAAAAGTATGAATATTTTTGAAATATATGAACTACACAAGCTTTTATTGTGTTATACTTTTAAATGTGTATTGTACAAGTGTAATAGAAGCATTTACTAACTAGGAAAATTCGTATAAATGAAGCATTTCCACCAAAAAAATCTTGAACGAAGCTAAAGGTAAAAGAAAACAACATTCAGATCTCCAAATGGCATTCAATTCAAAATCTTGATGGCATCCAAAATATCCATTTTTGAGGGACTTTGTTTCCTTTCTCAGGAGCAGGATTGGGTACGTTTCACTCCGTCGATGCTGAATTCTTTCACATTGTAATGGCATGGCACGATGAAGAAGCACATATATACATATAGTGAACATTCTGCACGTCTTATATCAATCACACTAAATTCTAGCAGGTCCAAGGTGCAGAAGTTTCTGATGTAACTGAGATAGAGATCATCAATTGCAGTAGATGATCAAGTAGATTTATTTATTCAACATGACAACAACATAAGAAGAGCACTCGAACTGAGTACTCATTACATGCTTCCCCTGTTGATTCTACACCAATTCAAAGAGAAGCCGCACAAGTCTTTTACACATATAGGAAATCAACCATCAAAGGCAAACACAACATAACATATTAAGGTAATAATATAGGTGTCACGGATCCTGTGTCACACCCTTATTTATTTAGCATTAATTTTTGACCTCATCTCCGGATGTAGCTTCAGGGGTCTCCTCAGCAGGTGGACAGCATCTTTGGCAATATCCATAGTACCAGCGGCAGCAACCATATCTGCATGGACAGCATCTTTGGCAATATCCATGGTACCAGCGGCAGCAACCATATCTGCAACGATCTGCGGTGACGGTATCCTCATCTCCAGATGTGGCTTCAGGGGTCTCCTCGGCAGTTCGACAGCATCTTTGGCAGTGTCCATGGTACCACTGGCAGCAACCATGTCTGCAACGATCTTTACCTGAACTGGCATCGTGGACACCAGTGGTTTTCACGCTCTTCTGATCTGTTTCAAGACA